>NC_058412.1:67168801-67202107 GCF_002201575.2 Neomonachus schauinslandi
AAAGAAAGAAAGAAAGAAAGAAAGAAAGAAAGAAAGAAAGAAAGAAAGAAAGAAAGAAAGAAAGAAAGAAAGAAAGAAAGAAAGAAAGAAAGAAAGAAACAAGCGAAGATTTGTACTAAATTTTCATAACAGCTTTATTTGTAATGGCCCCAAAGTAGAAACATCCTAAATGTCTATCAACCAGTAATTGAACATACTGTTTTATATCCATAGAACACTACTCAGAAACTTTAAAGAAGCATCTATTTAAACAAAAAACAACACAAATAAACAACTTATTATGCTAAGTGACAGAAGTCAAAGACCACATATTATGATCCCATTTAGATAAATCCCTAGAAAAAACAAATACTACCAAAAGAAATAGGGTACCTATCCTTAAGATATTGGAGGGGTAGACAAACCATGAGAGACAATGGACTCTGAAAAACAAACTGAGGGTTCTAGAGGGGAGGGGGGGTGGGAGGATGGGTTAGCCTGGTGATGGGTATTAAAGAGGGCACATTCTGCATGGAGCACTAGGTGTTATACACAAACAATGAATCATGGAACACTACATCAAAAACTAATGATGGAATGTATGGTGATTAACATAATAAAAAAAGGACAAAAAAAAGAAATTCATTTTTTTAAATACTAAGACTTGAAAGTCAAAATGACTCCTTGATCCAAGGGCTGCGGAATGGATGTTGTGTTAGCCGGCATGAAAACAATCATTAGTATCACTGTGCACCTCCATCAGAGCTCTGAGGTGAGCAGAGTTACTGTCAATGAACAGTAATATTTTGAAAGGAACTTTTTTTCTGAGCAGTGGGTCTCCACAGGGGGCTTAAAATATTGAGTAAACCATGTTATAAACAGAAGTGCTATCATCCAAGATTTTCTGTGCCATTTATAAAGCACAGGCAGAGTGGATTTAACATAAATTTTAAGGGTTCTAGGATTTTGGAGATGGTAAATCAGCATTGGCTGATTTTTGTTTCTTCTATAGGTATTTCACTACCATGTGGCTTACATAAAACATAGCTATAATGGTCTATTTTAAACTGATAAACAACGTCAATTGCATATAAAACTCTAGACTTTTCCTTCTACCTCCACACATTTTATGTTATTGATGCCACACTTTACGTCTTTTTATACTGTGTACCATTAACATATTTTTTAAAAGATTTTATTATTTATTTGCGAGAGCGAGAGAAAATGAGTGGGGGGAGGGGCAAAGGGAGAAGCAGATGCCCTGCTGAGCAAGAAGCCGGATCCTGGGATCATGACCTGAGCCTAAACGTAGAGGCTTAACCAACTGAGCCACCCAGGTGCCCCTAACATATTTTTGTAATAATAGCTATTTTAATACTTTCGTATTTTAACTCTTACGCTAGACTTAAAAGTGACTTATAGAGCTGCATTACAGCATTATAGTATTCTGTATTTGTTTACATATTTACCTTGACCAGTGAGTTTTACACTTTCATATGCTTTTGTATTGTTGTACAATGGCTTTTATTTCAATCTGAAGGACTCCCTGTGGCATTATTTGTAAATCAAGTCTAGAGGTGATGAATTCCTTCAGCTTTTGTTTGTCTGGAAAGTCTTTTTCTCTTCTTTATTTTTGAAGGACAGTTTTACCACATATAGTATTCTTAGTTTTTTTTTTTTTTCTTCAGTGCTCTGAATATATTGTTCATATCCCTTCTGAATTTCAAGGTTTCTACTGAGAAATCTGGTTGTTTTATGGGGGTGCCCTTGTATATGATGAGTTGTTTCTCTCTGATGGATTTCAAAATTCTCTCTTTGCCTTTGATTATAATGTGTCTTGAGATAGAATTATTTGGATACATCATATTTGGAATTTTTTTGGCTTCATGAATCTGACTGTCCATTTTCCTCCCCAGATTTGGAAATATTCATCCATAATGTATTGGATGGCTTGCTGGTAATCTGTAAATCCCTTAGGCTTTTTTTACTCTTTTCCATTTTTTTTTTCTTTTTGTTCCTAGTATTGGATGATTTCAAATGACTTTTCTTCCAGTTCGCTGATTCTTTGCCCTCCTTGATCAAGCCAATTGTTATATAATTCCAGCAATATTTTTTAGTTCAATTACTATACTCTTCAGCCCTAAATTTCTCTTTTGTTCTTTTTTATAATAATATCTTTGTTGATATTCTCATTTTGTTCATGTATCATTTTCTTAATTTCATTTAGTTATCTGTGTTCTCTTATAATTCATTTATAATTCTCTTATAATTCAGCCTCTTTGATAATTTTGAATTCTTTGTCAAATAATAAATAGATGTCCATTTCTTTAGGTTGGTTACTGGAGATTTATTTGTTCCTTTCATCAGGTCATGTTTCTCTGATTCTCTTTGTTTCTTGTAGCTTTGTGTTGATATCTACATATTTGAAGAAATAGCTATTCTTCCCAGTCTTTACCAATTGGCTTCAACTGGGAAAGATATTCACAAATCACCTGAGCTAGACATTCTGGGAGCTTCTCAAACCCTTTCTATGGATGTATCTTCTCTGGACTTTGGTGTGTAAATTGCCAATTATAGGGATTTAAGATTTTTAACTTTTTTCAGGGGCCCATAATCTCTTGTTCCCTTGGGTGTTCGACTGCTCCATTGTAACCTAGGATATTGGAAGCATGTTCCACTTTTCCTCCCTTCTTGGAAAGAAGCCTCAGGTTCTGCACCTTGTCCCAATCTTGTAGAACAATGCAGGGTATAGCAAGCTTCCTGCTTCTTCCCTTTGTTTTTAACTGTACCTAGGCACCCAAACCATGCTCATCCCATCAGCTCTCTGTGTACAACAAGACAGAAACTAGTCCTTTGGAAACATACCTAAAAACCAGGATGCTGGGGGCATGGTCCGCTCCTCTCCCCCAGATTTTATGCCTCAGATTCTGCACATTCTCCCAATCTTGCACAGCTCTGCCAACAGGAGCAAGCCACTGCACCTTTCCTTGTTCTTAGCGGCCAGAACTATGCTAGTTCTGTTAGTACTCCTGGTGAGGTAAGACAAAAACTAGTTTTTCAGGCAGTGCACTGAGAGTCCAGGGGCACTGGATGCACACTTCACTTTCTCTTTTTCCATGAGAGAGAAGTCATAGACCAAGTCACTGAGCTATGCTGTTGGAGGAGGAGCTGATATGGGTAAAGTGAGATTGCTCTTTTTACCCATTTCAATGTGGCTTTTTTTGGTTTTGTGCTTGTCTGAAGTACTGTAACTTAAGTGGATTCAAAACTTCTCAGAAAAGTATTTTGGTCCATATGTTGTTGTTAAATTGGTGTTTCTGTGGGAGATAAGGGCTGAGACTTCCTATTCTGATTTCCTACTGACATTACTCCTGAATAGACATTTTAAATTGATTGAATCATAAGGAAAAGTAAGGTGTCTATCCTAAAAATACTTTGAAAAATCAGAGTATTTCTCTCCAATTACTCTAACAAGTTACAATTCTGTGCATTTTTATGTGGAATTTTTCTCAGAGGATGTCTTCAGAGTGGCTTATTTAACATGTACTTATAACACCCTTTCTTATTGCACATTTTTCAAAATTAGGAGTGTTGCCTGACTGCTATTTTGTCCAATTAATATTTATAACCTAGGTTGTCCATTTCTTTCAGGCCCATAGCCCAGCATCTGTTTAATGAGCTGATTCATGTCTTTGCTCATTTAGCTCTAAAAGGTTTGCTAGGCTATCCATGGGAATGGAACAGTGTCATCAGAGTCCTGCAGTTTTAAAAAATGAAAACACAAGGTAATGCAGATAGAAACAGAACAAAGAAGAGAAAACCAGACCACTTACCAGGATGCTATGAATAACTCTTCAGATTTAATCCACTATAACTTTAATTCTTGAAAGTACTGTACATCAATTCACTGACTCCAGACAAAGGCATTAGTCAGTGTCAATAAATATTTATTGGATAGCAATTGTGTACAAAGTGCTGTAGATCGTTTGTTTTAAAATATTTTGTTCCTACCTGTATTAGTCAAGGTTCTCCAGAGAACATAAAACCAATAAGATATCTATCTATCTATCATCTATCTATCATGTATTATATCTATAATGTGTTTTTATATAATATATAAAGGATAATATATATTACACATATAATATATATGTGTTTATTGAAATTGTTCTGATGAACTGGTTCATACAATTATGAAGGCCCAAAAGTCTCACAATCTGCCATTTGTAAGCTGGAAACCCAGGAAGGCCAGTGGTATAATTCAGTCCAAGTCCAAAGGCCTGAAAACCAGAGGAGACGATACAAATTCTGGTGTGAAGGCCAGAGAAAATAAGGTGAAATATCTCAGCTCAATCAGTGAGGCAAGAATAAAGGATGAATTTCTCCTTCCTTCTACCTTTTTTTCTGTTCGGGCTCTCAACAGACTGTATAATGCTCACCCACACTGGAGATGGCAATATAGAATCCACACATTAAAATGCCATTTGCATTCAGAAACACCCTTACAAACATACCCAGAAATAATGTTTAATCCAGACACCCCATAGCCAATCAATCTGACACATAAAATTCACCATCACACTGTCTTTACAATATTTTCAGCTTATAAACAATGCAGAGGACTACAGACAATCATACATCATTTGGAAAGGAAAGCATTAGGGTATTGCATTTCTAGTTGTACAAATAAGCATCTTTCTTTTGAAAGTGTATTGTACAACATGAATTCCCTTTAATATGTATTCCTGTTCCATATATCCAACCAGCTATGCTGCTTCATCACTTTTCATTGTATCCAAACTAATTGGGAAATCTCTCTGAGACCTCCTTGCCAAAACAAAGCCAAGGACCATCACCAGGGCACCTCTTTGCCAACTAATGCTGATCAAATGAAAATAGAGCTACTAACATTGCAACTAAAGGAAAATATTTTCAGCTTATTTTTTCCTCTTACATTTTACTTGGCAAAATAAATGGCAATATGTTTAATAATATGTTATAAAGAATAAAAACCATACTTTACCAAGAATAGGCAGTTTCTAATAATGTCAAATAATCATAAACGCAGTAATGGAGATCTTCATTTCCTTTCTATTTTTATCCTTGTGAAACAGTTGCATCAAAACTACATTTCAGGAAAATGGACTTGTTTCAATTTCCACTCTGAGCAAAAACTACAATATTAAATTAATTTGAAAAAAAGAATAAAGAGCTTAGTAAAAGAAAAAATACTAGAAAACAGAGACAAAATACAAGAAGGATTATTACAATCTCAGTAAATATGTCATAATTTAAACATGGCTCTTTATTTAAATATAGACTAAGATATTGTGATGCCAAGGAAAAACTATGTGGTTTCTAAATCACAGTCCTCATAATTCTAGCAGGGAAACGTAGAGAAGATAACTAACTTCTCTGAGTTCATGTTCTCATCTATAAAATAGAGATAATACCCACCATAGCAGTTGTGTTGAGGAACCATTAATCTAATAAGTGAAAAGACCTATCAGTGGCAATAAACATTGTCTAATATATGTACAAACAAAATAACAGAGTCAGCTGTGTGGTGTAAGTTTAATCAATTTTAGTTTCCTTGATACTATCTAGAATATTAAGACAAAAGATTTTAAAATATGAAAAACTTAAGACCTTTTTATTTTTGGCCATTTCTTTATTCCTTATGCTTATACCAACACTGGGAAAGCTGGGATGAAATTAAAGACTCCTCAACATATGGTTCTTTTTTTAAAAAAATGAATTTGTTCATCATTTAGAATTGGGAGATGTTCACTTTGAAAGGAAATTTACTAGGGTAGATTCCAATAATTGAAAGAAATAACTACTATAATATTTGTCTCAAACTTTTGTATGACTATCCTCTAATAGAAATTGTATTATCATAATTGGCAGAGTCAATGGTGATCTTGACAATACTATCTCAATGCTATTTCAGTGATGCACATATTACTTGAAAACATCTAAATTTACAAATAGCCCTACACTACATTAAAGTTATAAGATACTTCAGTGGCTTCCTTGACTAAACATTAAGAGATTTTTTTAAGATTTTAAAAACTTTCTAGCTTTTTATTTTGAAATAGTTTCATATTTGCAAGTAAGTTACAAAAATAGTACAAAAATTCTTTAAAAAGTAATTAAATAAATAAGCTAGAGGGGAGAAGGCAATACTCTTCCTTATACTAGAATTCCAATTATAAATGTAGAAATAATGATAGAAATAGAAAAATCACCATTTGGCAAACACCTCAGTAATAATTATCCCAAGCTTAAATTAATAGGCAAATATATGATCAAAATCAGAATATTTGCATAGTCTCAAAATACTTAGTAATTACAAAGTGAAAAATAATAACTTTATAGTAGCAAAACCTGGAATACATCATCTCAATTAAATGACCAAAATTAGCATCACCAACAATGAGACATATGGATATCATGTGATCCTTGATATGATACACCAAGAAGGGCACAACATCTTTTGTCACATTCTTGCCAAGAAGAAGATATTTAAATAGGGCAAAAGTATTCTCCCAACACTAAGGGAAGGAAAGCTAGTTTCACGAGAATCTCAAAATCTCTTTGTAACAATCTCTAAATGGATGAGATGTAAGTGTCTGAGATTATATAAAGACAAGATAAATTGGGATCAGTTAGAATATATCAGCTGGGGTACATGCTTAGCTGTTTGGTTCTGGCTCAGGTCTTTCATGAGGCTGCAGTCCAGAGACTTGACTAGAGAAGGATTCAGACCCAAGTTCTTGGGAGGCCTCAGTTCATCACTGGCTATCAGTTGGAGACCTCAGTTCTTTGCCATATGGGCCCCTGCACAGGCTACAGAGTTTCCTCACAATGTGAGTGATCTGAGAAAGACCAAATCAGAACAACTTTGACAGAATCTACAGGGGCTTTTTTTTTACCTACTCTCTGAATTTGCATACTGTCATTTTCTTCCATAGTCTGTTAGAAGTGAATAACTTCTAATAAGGCCATACAACATACAAAGGTAAGAGAATTAGGCTCTACCTCTTGAATGGAGAGAATCAGGGAATTTGTGGACAAATGTTAAAACCATAAAATTGGCATTATGTTAGACCAAGTGCCCTATATGGAAGTTTAGAATCCTTTGGCTGGCATTTTCCTCTAAAGCAGCCATCTTTCCAAGCTGCTCAGAAAGCCTCTACCTCATATGCTTCATTGTTTCACCTAATGGCCGGCACATGAATCCTTCTCATTCTTAATTTTCCTCCAGAACAAATGCTGGTTACATTTTCTTATTTCCAAAATTTCTACTATTAAAATACTGTATCATGTCCACAATAAAATAAACATACAATCTATGAGAGGAAATAATAATGATGATGATAACAATAACAATGATAGTAGCTATCACTTACTGACCACATGAGAGAAAAGGTGTTAAACATGTGTTCTGTAGATTGTTTCGTTTAATACCCAATTGGTGCCAATATAAGATGAAACAACTACCATTTACCTTTTAAAATTAAGGACTATGAAGTTTTAAAATGGTAAAAAATGTGTCCAAGCCAGTGTAAAACAGGTTTTAGACATGAAAATATCTGATTGCAGGAGCTATACTCTTAACTACTAGGCTATATATCAATCTTACAACAGTGTATGGAAAACAGAATGTAATTAAATGATGAATTTTGTGATCACCAGAACACTAAAGCCTAGGAACATAGCTTTCCTTCACACTTCCATCAATACTCAACTCTGACTAAAGGTTAGCTTTCTCATATTATGTCAAATATGAGATGCAGGTTAAATGTTCCTCAGGATTCCCAGGCCAAGTAATTATGTGTCTCTATCATAGCAGTTCACCTAGTTTATTATAATTGCCTCTATTGTGACTTCTCCTACAGAACTTGAATTTCTTGAAATCTGATTCTCTTTCATCTTTCTACCCACAGCCCATAGCCTATCACAAGACACAAAGAAGACAATCAAGATATATTTGTTTAGTGAATATATAAATTTATGTCTTCTTCAGTTTAATAGTTGTATATATTAACCAAAACAAAATCTTGATTTTAAAAAGGATTGATATATCCTAGAGAAAATGTATCATAGAAATTCCACTAACAGTTCAGGTAAGATGGTTCAAATCACCTGCTTAAACTTTCATTTGCATATATTGCGTGTTTTGAAAGTTTGTAGTTGACTACATAAATATCAACATGAAGGAAATTCCTTTAAGTTTCAGAATCTGAACCCAATAAGTTCCAAGTTCCCAGAAATCATTCTTATTTTTCAGTCAGTAAGAAATAAAAACACCTGACAAGGTGTCACATTATAAGAGAAATAGATGTAGGAAAAGCCTTCCCTTGGGAGATGTTGTGTTCTAGAGTAGATGTTTATTTATACACTTTACCCTTTACATGATACCTTGTCTGATAAAGACAGCAAATTTTCATAGCTCCAGCACTTAGAAGCATAGATTTTGACAAAATTTAACCAACCAATATTATTATTTTTTTTGTAAAAACAATTCTGTAAGAACTTTTTTACATAAAGTTTACCGAAAACTAAACTTTGGTAACTACTCAACCTTCTACTTAGAAACTTCTTACATTTGTGTGTGTGTGACACAATATGCTCTATATTTCAAATAAGTGAGAAATTCAATTGGTTTAAAGAATTCAGAACCAAAAGATGGACCAGAGACCTTGACAAAAAGGTTATTCCTTTGTTAGTTGGTTAATACACTTCACAAAATTAGATATTTTCTTTTTTTTTCTGCTTGAAAGACAGGCCCATTGAACCAACAACTGTGAACTTTTCATTCACCTTCAGAGCATTGTAACAAAAAGTATGAGCTTTGGATTCAGACATGAGTGGTTTTAGGTCCTCACTACCTAACTGTTAGCTGAGAAACTTTGGGCAAATCACTTAAATCCTCTGACCTTGAGATTCTTTACCTATAAAATGTGGATAACAATAGCTATTCATTACTACAAATATATGGTCTATAACATTTAAAGCAAAATACTTCACATAGGAATGTGAGATGTTAATGATAATGATGATACTGATGATGATCATGATGACATCATGCCAAGCCAAGGAACATTACAGAATCATCCACCAAGGATAATAAATGAATACCACGCATGTTATAATGCTTTACATACAATGCACACATGTCATATTTTTTCTACTCTCCCAGAAAACGTGTGTAAAATGTATTATTATTACCTATTTTACAGTTGAGGAAACTAAGGTTCAATTAACTTGTTACCATTATCAATTTTGAGCACTTATTGGGTTCCAAGAAGTTATATTATACATTTTGTCTATGTTGCCTAATGTAATTCTTAGAACAACCCTATGTACTAGACATTAATATACCTGTTTATATACCTGAGCAAATATGCAAAGGGAGATAAAGTAAATTTCACTCAACTACTAGTAAGTGGAAGACCAAGATATGAACCTAGGTTATCTGCTTCTGAAGCTTAGGTCTTAACCACTATAATGATTAGGGACTTTTAGTTATATGCAAAAAACAAAAATAAAAAAAGGTGGGCAGTGGCTAATAAGAGCTGTCATAATCAATAGGAAGAACAGTGGAAATTCCTTGGCAATGGCAAGAACCCAGGAAACTCCAGCTAACTAGAATAAAAAAAAATTATTAAGGATGGACTCATAGCAGACACAGACTAGTCAGGGTGCCTTTGCTGAAATAAATTATAGCCATTTCTTCCATTCTTGATTAGTCAATCAAAATTTAATCTCAGAAGAGTCTGATTAGTAGAACAAACACCATGTGCTCATGGTAGGTAGTGAGAAAAGGAATCTGGCAGTAAAAGCCTTCAGGGATGACTTAGGCTTCTGCAGTGGAATGTGGGGACATAAATATACCATTTGACCAAGAATCTACCCTCAAAAGGGAGGGATATCAGTAAACTTTCAGGATACAAAATTAATATACAAACTTTATTGCATTTCTATATACTAATAATGAATTATCAGAAAGAGAAAAAAAAGAAAACAATCCCAGTTACAATTGGATCAAAAAGAATAAAACACCTAGGAATAAATTTAACCTGTGAAAGACCTGTACACTGATAAAATATAAGACATTGATGAAAGGAATTGAAGAAGACAAAATAAATGGAAAGATATAACATGTTCATGAATTGGAAAAATTAATACTCTTAAAATGTCCTTACTATCTAAAGGAATCTATAGATTCAGTGCAATCCCTACCAAAATGTCAATGACATTTTTCACAGAACTAGAACAAATAATTCTAAAATTTGTATGGAATCACAAAAGACCCCAAGTAGCCAAAGCAATCTTGAGAAAGAACAAAGTCAGAGGTATGGTAAACCTTGATTTCAAACTATACTACAAAGCTGTAGTAATCAAAACAATATGGTATTGGCATAAAACAAAAACAGTGATAAATGGAACAGAAAAGAGAGCCCAAAAGTAAACCCATGCATATATGGTCAATTAATTTATGACAAGGGTTGCAAGAATATACGGTGGGGAAAAGACAGTCTCTGAAATAAATGATGTTGGAAAAATTGGACAGCTATATTCAAAAGAATAAAAACGGACCACTATCTTACACCATACACAAAAACTAAGTCAAGATGGATTAAATACTTGAATTTAATACCTGAAATCATAAAATTTCTAGAAGAAAAGATAGGCAGTAAACTCCTTGACATCAGTCTTAGCCATGTTTTTTGGATCTGACTCCAAAGGCAAGGGCAACAGAAGCAAGATAAACATATGGGACTACATTAAACTAAAACCCTTCTGCACAGCAAAGGAAACCATCAACAAAATGAAAAGGCAACACACTGAATGAAAAGATATTTGTAAATCATATATTTGATATTTGATAAGAGTCAATATCCAAAAACATAAAGAACTCATACAACTTAATAACAAAAAAAACCCCAATTTGATTTAAAAAGGGGATACGGTCTGGGTAGATATTTTTCCAAAGAAGACATACAGATGGCCAACAGAAACATGAAAAGATGCTTGACGTCACTTATCATCAGGGAAATGCAAATCAAAACCACATTGAGATATCACCTCCCATGAGTGAGATGACTAGTATCAAAAAGACAAGACGTAAAAAGTATTGGCAAGCATGTGGAGAAAAAGGAACCTTCCTGCACTGTTGGTGGGAATGTAAACGGGTGCAAACACTGTGGAAACAGTATGGAGATTCCTCAAAAAATTTAAAAAACAACTACATATGATTCAACAATTCGTCTTTTGGGTATCTACCCAAGGGAAATGAAAATACTAATTCGAAAAGATGTATGCATCCCCATGTTTGTTATAGCCAAAATATGGAAACAATCTAAGTGTCCACTGATAGTTGAATGGATAAAGAAGATGTGGTATACATACAATGAAATGCATTCTTGCCATTTGTGACAACATGAAGAATGCATTCTTGCCATTTGTGACAACATGAATGAATCTTGAGAGTATTATGCCATGTGAAATAAGTTAGACAGAGAAAGACAAATACTACATTATTTCACTTATAAGTGAAATCTAAAAAGCAAAACAAACAACAAAATAAAACCCGGATTCATAGATACAGAAAACAGAGTGGTGGTTGCCAGAGGGGTTGGCTGGGGAAACATGAAATGTGTGAAGGGGATCAAAAGGTATAAACTTCCAGTTATAAAATATGTAAGTCATGGGGATATAATGTACAGCATGGGAAATACAATCAACAATATTGTATTAACTTTGTATGGTGGCAGATGATAACTAGATCAATTTTGGTAATAAGTTTGCAATGTATACAAATGCCCAATTGCCCTGCTATACACATGAAACTAATAGAATATTATATGTCAAGTACACTTCAATTTAAAAACAGCATAGAGATTCCAAATAATCAGTTGTTATATACTCTTAGGTTGACTGGACATGTAATTCAGCAAATACTGTGATTTTTTTCCATGTAAATTTGATCTGTTCAGTATTACTACTAAATATTGAATTCATCCTATTATGTGCAAGATATCAAGGTAATTTCTAAGGGTTCAACAATAAATAAAGCACAGCCTTGCCCTTAGGAAATGTACAGTCTAATGGAGATATAAACAAAAATGCAGAATCTCACAAAATCAGCATGGTAAGTGGCACCATTAAGGTTGAGTGCAAAAGGTCATGGGAACCTAACCAATGGAGGACTCACTGCTGTCCCTTACTCATCTACTCTCTCCCTCCCCACCCCACCACCAGGATAGGTGAGTTTGATCTCAACATATATGGATCCAATTGCTACTACCTGATGTTAGTTAGCCTTTTTTGCTCAAAACGTCGTAACTCAAAATAGGCACATTTCTTCTGAGTGGAAAGGCCAACTCTAGAACATAGTTTGTCTGACCTTTCTTTTTTTTTTTTAAAGATTTATTTATTTGACAGAGAGAGACACAGCGAGAGAGGGAACACAAGCAGGGGGAGTGGGAGAAGGAGAAGCAGGCTTCCTGCTGAGCAGGGAGCCTGATTGCGGGGCTCGATCCCAGGACGCTGGGATCATGACCTGAGCTGAAGGCAGACGCTTAACAACTGAGCCACCCAGGCGCCCCTTGTCTGACCTTTCTTAACTCACCCAATTTTATTCTATTCTTCATACTCTAGTTAGTATGTTCATTCTACCATCAGCCTCTGGAGAAAAGATTGACAGAAAGTTTAGGTAAATATCTTTTGTTTAAAAAAGATGATTTTTTTTTTTCCTTTGGTTCTTCTAAGCCAGTGCTTCTTAAGTTTAAGGTGACTAAAAATCACTGGATCTTGCTAAAATGTAGATTCTCATTCAGGAGGGTGGGGTGGCTTGATGTTCTGCTCTGATATTCCGCTGTTGCTGCTCCTGGTTCACTTTGCACTGCAAGCATATTCATAGTTATTCACACATATTTCAACATGATTTATCATTTTCAGTAGTCCTACAAAAAAACCCTTAAATCTGGTAAAACAACAAAAAGCCCTATCATTGTCAGAATTTTATTGATAGGAAATTGATTATTAAACCAGCTATCAGTTTTGCAGGACATTGTGCATGTGGCTTGTTGGAAGTAGAGCCAGCAATGTAAGAAGACTTGTGCTCTTTCTGCCATAATGCATAGCTTTCTCCATTCTGAAAGTCACCTTGCTTAGTTTTAATTCATACTAATTCTAATAATTCATTACTTTTATTTTGCTTTGATTTTGTTCATATTTGTTACTTCTTATCAATTCACATTATGAAAGCAATAATATTTATTCTCAACTAGACTGTCTTTTTAGACATTTCATGACTATATCGTTAGAATTCATTAGAATAGGGGCACCTGGGTGGCTCAGTCGGTTAAGCCACTGCCTTCGGCTCAGGTCATGATCCCAGGGTCCTGGGATCAAGCCCCACATCGGGCTCCCGGCTCAGCGGGGAGCCTGCTTCTCCCTCTGCCTCTGCCTGCCTCTCTGCCTACTTGTTCTCTCTCTCTCTCTGTCAAATAAATAAATAAAATCTTTAAAAAAAAAGAGTTCATTAGAATATTTATTAAAGCTATACTTACTTGTAAAAAAGTGACTTAATTTTTCTCCTGTTATGAATATTATGTTGTTTAAAAAGAGAAAAGAAATGCTCTGGGGAATCTTTTTTTGTAAATAGGACTTTGAGCAAAGTTTGCAGGTGAACATATGTAAGAAGTATAAATGTGCACATTTCTAGAAGAGAATTTGGAAATTTGCAGTGTCATTATATGCCTCATATATGAATATTTTTGACATAATTATTCCATTTATAATAATGTATGTCCAAATAAAATAATTTTTATGCACATTAAAATTTAACTATAAGGGGCGCCTGGGTGGCTCAGATGGTTAAGCGTCTGCCTTCAGCTCAGGTCATGATCTCAGGGTCCTGGGATCGAGTCCCGCATCGGGCTCCCTGCTCTGCGGGGAGCCTGTTTCTCCCTCTGCTTCTCTCTCTCTCTGTCTCTCATGAATAAATAAATAAAATCTTTAAAAAAAAAAAAAAAAAAAAAAAAAAATTTAACTATAAGATGTAACAATATAGTTTATAATGTACATTTAGAAATAACCAGGGACTTGGTAAATCAACTTTAGTAAAGTCATGCATTGGAATACAGGTATTATGTTGAAGAAAAATATTTTTTAAAAGACACTTATATTTTAAGCAAACAAAAAGGGTTACAAAACAGTAATTTGGCAAATCAAATTTGTAAAAATGTATACATACACTTACCTATATGTACATATAGGTATACTTATATAGCAACTGGAAAGAATGCATTAAAAAATGAATAATCTTTAATTTCTTGAGTCATTTATGCTTTCTTATGTCATTTCTAAGTAGTTTATGATAAAATTTCTCTTTATCTTAAGGAAGAAAGAAAGGAAGGAGGGACAGAGGATGGAAGGAAGAAAAGAAGAAGGAAGGAAAAAAAAAGCCTAATTTAAGTATAACCCTGTACCTTAAAGCTGTTTATATAGTAGTTCCACAAGGGTGAGTGAGTGGAAGAAAAAGAAGACTGATAACACTGAGATCTGAGTACCCCGTTGGGTATTGTTTTTTTCTCTAAGAAAAGGTAAAGCATAAAAGAAGAATGTATATGGCTCCTTTCTGAGCCAGACTAAGGGCAAGCCAGCTGGGCAGCTGCCAACTAAACCAACCTATAAAAAGTAATAAAATGTAACTTCAGTAAATCTAAAATTTGTTGCCACTTAACTCTGATCTCTAAGCATGAATTTTCACATAAGTAATGAAATATAAAATGTTTGATTCCCTTCCCTGAGTGGACAATAACAAACAACAAAACATGCCTTACCCAAGTTTCCTTTAACCCCATGAAATAAATGTTAAACCCATTCTCAAAGGAAATATTTTGAATAGACATGAAATCATGAGCCTGCCTAGGGCCAATGTATTTTGGAAGGTTCTTGTTTTAGGCTCATTTCAATAATCTTGTTTTTGAGTCCAGTAACTTGGCCTCATTTACTAGAAGATGCTTAAGCACAATTATTTCAGATAGTGTATTTGGTTTTTGACTTTGTAAGAAAAGTTTAAATAGATCTGAAAGCTTTCAAATAGGAGTTATATACTTGCCACCCTATAGTAAAATTAAATAGCCTGAAAATAAAATGAAACAACAGATAAATCAAGGACCTCTCCAAATGATACAAAATTGTCTTTAAATTTATAGTTAAGAGTGTTTTTTTTTATATCATCTTTGATTTTACTTATTTGGCCTTCTTTTGAGATTTTGTTTATTGAAAAAAAAGAACAACTAAATCTATAACTGCTTTAGGGCTTCGAACTCCTTCAAAAGCAGACATCATGTATTTTTTATCTTTGCAATCATATAGCTTAACCTGGTACATTACACGAAATCAGCACAGGATGCATATTAATCATCTGGATGAATAAGTGGATGAATAGATGGATAGATATATGAGCCTATTCCTAAAGACTTGGATTTTAGGACTTATCTACTCAGTAAGAAAATAACATGCTGTCACAGTACCTATTTCAAGCAAAGCAAATAAAATTGTAAATGTTGTGACCAGGTTCTAAGGGACATGCCTTAATATAACCTGTGGGATGACTGACCATCTGTAATTCTGGTCTTGTTTGTTCCATCCTCCTCACTTGACTCCACAAGTCTCCTAGAAAAGGTCTATAAATAAAATCCTCTCCTCCCTGCACTGTTCGCCCATCAGGAATAACAACAATAACATGTCCTTTTATTTCGTACAACACTTTTGATTTATAAAACACTTTCACACATCACTCATTTTATTCTCATAATAACCATATGACATAAAAACCAGGAAACAAAGGCTGAAAGAAGAAGGGAGGGTCAGCCTTTATAAGTGTTAGAGCCTATGCTCAGAGTCACATCTTCTGAATGCAAATCCAATGTTCCTCCATAGGCCACAACACATCAGCTCAGCCCAGCTCCCTCCAGCATTGACAGAATCAAAAGAATGGCCTCTGACCACCAGTCCCACTGCTGTGTCTGCATTCTTTATTTTCTGTTAATTACATTTGCTGTCAACACTGTATATTTCAGTGAAAGTGACACTATTACTTCCTTCTCTCAGACATTTGAAAGCTTCCTCTCCAGGAAGACAGCAGGTCTGGAGCAAACTATGGGAAGGACTGTGGCAAGGATTTCTCTCAGCGTTGGCAGCCTGCGCTCCCCTCACTTTGAATGAATTCAAACATGGAAGAGGTAAGATGACAGGCTGGAGAAAGGCAACGTATATGAGACTTACGCAAAGTCTTCTACTTGGTGCCCAACAAAGTTGACATTTTGGGGAATTTAACTGGAATATCGCCTGACAAATAAGGTATGGGAAGAATGCCTTTAAATAAAGAGGATTTGTCAGGCAGTTAAAAATATTATCAGAAAGAATGAAATTGAACAGGAAGCATGAAGGCTTCAAAACCGTTCTCCGTGTTTAACTGGAGGAGCTGCTCCATTAGCTCAGCTAATTGAACACTCTGTTATCTCACCTGGATTGTCACTGCAGAAGAAGAAGGGGCTGTATTGTTGCTCCCTGAAACAGAATCTGACACTGGTGCAGAGAGGCAAGGGACAGGATATATACTGATTACTTTATTTTGACATTAGATCTGTGCCTAGAATTAGCTGTGCTCAGATATAAATATCCTTTCAGACAGATCCATCCACAAGCAATCTATATTATAATTGGCAAAACTTGTCAAGAAGAAATAAGAGTAGAGAAAAAGGAAACTTCACCAATTCTTAGAAAGAAATAAAATCTATGTAGTGTTTTATTTGATGATGCAGGCATATAAAATAAGATGAACAGTCATATTATACTTAAACATGAACGATGACATGGTAAATGTAGAATAAAGTACTTTTCCCTTTTATACATGTGTTTTAGCTTTGTGCCCTTAATTTTCCAAAATTCTAAGATAAAAGGCATATCCCATGATTCCAACTGAGTTTAAAGACACGCACATACTTGGGCTAGTTATTAAGCCACCTATTAAAAATATAAAGTCAGATCCACATTTTATAACATATATTAAAATATATTTCAGCTGGAATATATTTTTTAATGAAAAATACCAACAATATAAGGTGAGAAGGACTTTCTCAGGCAAAATTCAATAGAAGAAATAACAGCAACAAAAAATCTATTAAAAAATTGATGCTATAAAGACTGAAGTTTTTGCATGCCACAACATCATTTAAAAATCAACTAAATAGCAAATAAAGAACTAAAAAAACTGCACAAATATTATGAAAGTTTGGCTTAATGAAGATTCTCAAAATGAGAATAAAAGCACTAAAACCAAGTAGAAAAATAATTTCATTAACTATTAGTAGCAGAAGAACAATAAATGCCCTATCAGTATATGAAAAACATTTAGCCTAGTAATTAAATAAATTGAAATACAAACAGTAAAATACTTCTTTAAAATTATTTTTAAATAAAAAATAAGCAAATATTTTCTGAATTGATTAATGAAGGGAAAATATAACTTGAAATGTGCATAGTCAAAAAATGCTGGTGAGAAGTGATACTTGCACAAATTTTGTGAAAAGCAGTTATGCAATAATCACCTATTTTGAGTCTCAATGACTCTACTTCTAGAATTCTATACAAAAGAAATAATCTGAGATGTGGGGAAATACTTATATGCAAGGCAAATTATGATAGCATAAAGTAAAATAAAAATATCAGAAACAAATTTTTAAACAGTTCCATTTTATGCAACGCATGTAAAGGAAATGTGCACATAATTCAAATAATAGTTTTGTAACAGATAAGACCAAATATATGGGATTGGTTTTAAAAGTATCTTGCTTACATAAAATGGAATACTATGAATCATTTAAAATATTTTGGAAATACATTCAATAGCTAAAAAAGGCATCTGCAATATTTTGTGAGGTAAAAAAAAGTACGCTGCAAGAGTGTCTAGTATAAACTCATATTTGTCATAAGATCAAATGACAGCTACTATGAACAAGTGGTGGTAATTCTTAATTCTCTTTCTCTAGTGATCTGTATTTCTGCTTCCTAGATTAACATTCATTACTTTTACAATAAGAAAGAAAGTTAAGAAGATATAAAGAATTAAGTTTCTGAAAAAAAGCTTAATAACGTGGCAAAATGTTTTTTAGGTAGTAACTAGTGCTATGTATGTTATGTGTGTGTATGTGTATGATTGAAATAATATATTTTCAAATGGTAGTACATTTTACATATGATCATTCAATGTTTAATTTTCTCTACAATCAGAATTCTACCTCCATGCTTTTGTAAATGGAAAATAATGTATTACATGATTCTTTTTGAATAAATATGCAACAACTCATATAATAATAATAATTTAAAAAACCCAAATTCCAAAGTTAGAGAAAAAAAAGAAAGAAAGAAAAAGGTAGTGAGGAAAAAAAAGAAAAGGTGGTGAGAAAACAAGCACTAATCAGGAACCAAAAATTGGGGATAGCTGAAATCTAATAGGTAAAATCAGCTCTGATGGTGGTTTTTACCACATGGCACATGCCAAATCTTGATGATGCACATATTTTGAAAGAGAACGAGGGACAAAATAAAACTATCCTGCTCAATGTTGACAACGTAGTGGGAAACCCCTACAAAATTCTAGCTGAAGAGCTACATGCACAGTGTAAAAATGAGCTCGAAATAAACCTGCTCCAGGACAGAAAAATGAGAAAACTTTTCTGTAGGTTGCCACCCATAAAAACAAGGATAATATGTATTTGAGCACAGTGTACATTAGCATGTCAGAATGCAGCGGCTATATTTTGTCTGTTATGACCAGCACCTTTCTAAGAATTTGATCAAGATTTATAGTTAACAGTCATCAATCTGCCAGGAGTTGTACAATGTATGATCCAATGGCCCAGAAGAAAGTAATTCCTGAAAATTTCTTTCCAAATCATATTTTTTGAAGTAGATGTAATCTGAATAATAAGAGTCAAATGATACTGGCAGATGACTAGAGTTGTATTCAGTCATCAAAAATTGGTCCAGAACACAATCATAGTGTATGACCAAATGTCTCCCAGAATGATGCAGGTTTCTAGGCTTCCACTCAACCTTGCCAGGCTTCAAAAAAGTTGTGACCTTGCACCTGTGGCTTCATTCTTTCAGGCAGCTGGTATAATTGTGCTAAGAGACAACTTCATTCTCTTTCTCCGAGTCTCTGTCAAGGCACGAATGTCATATGGATTTTCCTTCTCTGCGTAACCTTCACTATCAGCTACCATTTCTCCTGCTCTCTTTTTGACATTGATTTTAACCCAAACTTTTCCATTTTTGGAAAGAATGTTAGGTTCAGCCAGTGTGCTCGCCCACACAGTAATACCAGTCTAGCAATTACCTTCTGTTCTGCCCACTCTCATCCAGACAGTTCAGGGTTGCCTAGGTATAGAACTAGCAGACTATCCCAACCACTAGACAATACAGCTGTGTTTACTGACAACTCCAATTTTTCCACATGGGGCAAAGGCACAGTCCACCCCCTCAGGCCCTTTTCTGTCATAAAAGTTTAAATGTATAGTTACAGTTTCTTGCTTAGGGGTCATACCTGCTTTTAGCACCCACAGTTGCAACCATAGTCTCAAGACCATTGAATAAGTAGGAAAAAAAAAAGAAAGTTAAGGTGATGTGGAGAAGAATTAGATAGTCTTCCCTCATACTCTCTTCCCCAGATTCCCCAAAAAAGTAGGGGAATCCTCCCTTTGGGGTGAATTCCCTCTAGTGGTCCCCCTCATACTGAGTGTGAGCACACATTTGCAAAGGCACGTAAGTCAGGACTTCATGCCTTTATATTCTCCCACTTTAGACAACAGATGTTTCAAGTGGCTGTCCGTTTTCTATCAAACTATTTCTTTGAAGATGATATGCATGTGATATGTCCATTTGATGTTATAACTCTTTGCACCTCATTGAATGCTATGAATTGTAAAAATGTATTTCTTCATCTGAAGCAATATAACTGGGTGGTCCAAATTGGTACTGTATCTTCTGTTCCAATTTTTTTATAGTGTTGTGAGCATTTGCATTAACCATCGGGTATGCAAAACCTAGTCCAGAATGTGTCTATTCCTGTCAGAACCCATTTATACCATCCCAGGGCTACTGATAGTTGCCTGATATAATCTATTTACCAGCTATGTGTCAGGGCCCTGCCCCTGGGGAGTCTGCCCCATAGCCATCTGCAGATTGTCTTTCTTGGTGGCAGACAGAACAAGTCTTGCTGGCATTTTTTGCCTCTGAGAGTGAAGCAGGAATATGTCCATCCTCATCCATCTCTGCATTGCTGCAGCTGCTCCATTTCCTCTTGTTTCATGAACCTGGCTGACCCCCTCCAGGAACTGCACCAGGATGTCCATTTGTTGGTGCCAATCAGCTTTTGATCCTGCAAAAGTGTTCTTCTGATGCACATTAATACATCCTACCTAATGCACCAAATAAATTCCTATGGTGATTTCCCTAGGTCCATGCCTCATACAGATATTCCTTTAACAACACAGTTTCCCATTTGTCATCTTCTTGAACATATGGCCAGGCCATTGGCAGGATACAAATTCATGAGTTTATATACATCTAAACATAACCAGCCCCTAAAAAGGAAGTAAGCCATTGAAGGTGTTACCAATAGAGATGTTAAAAGGATTTAAGTTCCAAAAAAAAAAAAAAAAAAGGATTTAAGTTCCCTGGTTAACTTTCTATAAAAGACCAACTCTAAAAGCCCTTGTTGGCAGCCTTGTTGGGATCCTTCTCATTCTTGAGAGCTTTTTCTGTATCTTCACTTAATAAACTTCTATCGCTTTACCCCCAAATAAATAAATCAACACCTGGGTTCTTATTGTCATTCAGTTATTCCATCACTATAAGGAAAATGGCATGCAATTTAGCCCACAGAGTTGATTTGTTCTTACCTTCATCAGTCAGAGTTTCTACAGGAGTCAGAGTGCAGTGACCTTTCAAACAGGGTGCTTGCAATGATTATTCATAAACCAAGCAGTTTTCTTTTGATCAGTTGAGATCTATTCACAGGGCACCTCTCATATGGCAGTATCAGGTGCCAACTAAGATGGTCTCAAATCAGCCCTAGAGGAAAAGAGGTTATCTGCTCATGAATATGGTAAATACCTCCTTGTATTTCTCAAGTAGCATCTTCCTATGTAAACAATTTCCATTATATTATGGAACTCTTTCGGACACTGATTTACTTCTTAGAGTGTTTCTCTGACATTATTGAGGACATTATGGGTATTTTAGGTTTTAGGGTCAATTTTATGATCCTCAGTAATAGGGGAGTTTCCAGTAATGCCCAAGAGCAAGTCAATAATTGTCACTTAAGTGGCATATGCCATACTGCCACATCTAGAAATTTTCTGGTACAACTCCCAGCTATTGCTGCTGAGAGGCACTCATGGGATTTTGCCATAACCTTCAGTCTATGTAAAAGCAAGTTATAGATATTTTCAGAATTGTATCTGAGTGTGGACCATAAAAGTCCTAAAGTATTGACTAAGGCACTCCTTTTTTTAAATTCCGACATGCCTTAGTGTTATTCAGACTCCCATCAAATACTGCCTTTTCTCAGGCAGTTTTATGGATAGGAGCTAACAATATTCCTAGCTGTGGAATTTGTATCCTGCAAAATCCCAGCAACCTGACAAAGTACTGTTTTTCTTGCTTAGTGTCAGAGGTAGGAAATACAGCAGCTTACTTTTGGCTGCCCATGGAATATCATGGATGTCTCCTGCCTAGGTTATTCCCTAAGTAATTTCACCATTTAAGTGAGTCTTAAGATCTTTCCTGGATTTATCAACCACACTTAGTCATGGGTGTCACCATTACATTTAAGCCTGTCCTAGCATGTTCTTCAGTTTATGATATTATAATCTCAAGATAGTGTATTACTACACTTGGTACCTGCCTTAAGTTCCAATCTCTTCTACCCAAATTGTGACAGTAAACTGGTGAATTCATTAGCCTCGTGGCAATGTAATAAAGGTAAATTGGGATGCTTCCCATATGGCAGCAACCTGGTTGGCTCTTTTATAAGATGAGAATAGAGCATAAAGCATTTGTAGGATCAGTCATCAAGTTCCAGTCTTCTTTACCTTGTATTTTTTACACTTTTGAAACTGTACAAGGGACTGCTGATGCTAGATGAAGTACTACTTTATTCAAGCCTTGATAATCTACTCTTTGTCTTTATGAGTCATCTTCCTTTCTCATGGGTCACACAGGTTAACTGCCCAGAGAATTTGACAGTATCAGTACTCCAAATTCTAACTTGTCACTAATTACAGTGATAATTTTTCTCCACCAGATATCTAATACTGTTCTCCAACTAACAACTGTGTGATATTCTGTAAATTTTCATTTAGCATGTCCAATTAATACTAGTTGAAGGACAAACTTATATAGCTTCTATTTTACAATATTAGGATAAATATTTTCTTGTCAGATATAAATATTCATCTCAATAATACATTCAGATAAAAGAGACATAACCCCATCATATAAATTCTGCTCAAATATTTTAATTTTTATCCAAACTTGTACCTTAACCCATCAACTATTACATGTCCATATCCTCCCATTATAATTGTGGCCCCCGTTAGGATTTCACCAATAAGTTTTAGAATCACAGTGTACAGGGGTTCCATGTCAAGGAGCTCCAGGAAAGTTTCTTTTCAAATGACTGTTCATTTTGTCCACACATGTGCATATGGTCTTACGGTCCCAGCCAAGGGTCAAGCAAAGAAACTGGTCAAACTTCATCCTCTTTAGTTTACCAGACTATCACTTTCTGGTAATTCAAACTCAGGTTTCTCATTGTGATCTTTGCCCTTCTGTTTTTTTCTTTTTCTTTTTTTAAATTTCTCCAAATTAGGATAAATAGAACAGATATATTTACAGCTCTTCAGTTTTGGGGGACCAGGCCTGGATCCCATCTGTCTATCAAATCTCTGAAGACTTCTGTTTTGAACTCATCATTTATTCTTTCCACTCCTTAATAATGATTTAAAGACTTTCAACCTGTTGGGATGAATCTCTTGACCATTCTCTTTTTCATTCCCCATTCCCTTGTGAATCATTCTAATATATTTTAGAATCTTTAAGTCTCATAGGGAAAGCTGAGACAACAAATCTGATATGGCTTTTTGGATCTTTACTTGATTTTTACAGCAGGTGACAAGGAATACCCATGCAAGGGCCCACTTAAAGCATTTACCATGACTTAGTAAAAGAGAATATTAAATGGATGAACATCCCAATAATCATAAAACCAATGCAGCATGCCCTGAATATGCAGCATAGTAGCCACTTTATTTGGGGAGTTCCACTTATCAATCAAAGGAAGGAAAGGACAATTCCATTTTTCAGTATAAACCAACTTTACAATGTCTTTTACTCAGTCAACCAGGCTAGCTGTTCCTTTAGGAAAAACCTGTTGTGTGTTTGAATAACATACAGCAGCCAGTTTTGATGGTTCAGTAGCAAAATATCAGTTCTGCATTAACACAAACATCCTCCTCCATTCCACAGCATTAAAAACCAAAAAGGTTGCTTTGAAGTTAGTTACTATCATAACTTACTTTAGTAAAGGTTCCTCAGGAAGCTGACTATATTAATCCACAAAATGAGAAAACTCTTTCATAATATATCCCCAGTTTCAGTAGTTTCTTGATTTTGCAAACACATAAACATGCACCTGCTACCTGGACTACCTTCTTGATGACCATAAATCATAGAAGTGCTATCTGTGTTTTCCAGAACACATTTTCCCATTGGAAACAGCCCTAAAGCAGGTGGTCATAGCTCAGACAGGCTAAAATTTGATGCCAAGACCTATTCCAACCCCATCCTTTACTTTCATTTTTTCTATTACAGAAAAAAAAAAATTAACCAAGTATAGAATATTGGCTTGTTTCTCACTATATTATGTTTTTGTATATATCAAGTGAGCCAACTCCTCAGGTAATAGGTCTACCATTTCTAAATTCCATTGATAACTTTTACCTATAGTAACTGATCACAACACAACTGCTAACTCATACCACTATTTGGCAACCATCCAGGTATCAGGGATTTGTCATCCTCACCCCCATCACCCTTCCTTTTTCCAAACAATGTTTTCATCATGTTTCAGTGAGTCTGTGTTATTCTAGTGAATTCTACTTCTGAAGCCTACTGTATCGGGGGCCCCAAGACAACCTTCATGCTCAATGATTAGCTGGAACGACTCACGGGGCTCAGAAAAGTTGTCACAGTGATGGCTACAGTTTATTACAGTGAAAGCATACGACTGAAGTCAAGAAAAGAAAAAGGAACATGGGCAGATGCCAGGAGAAACCAGGCACAAGCTTCTAGATGTTTACTCTCAATAGAGTCTCATGGACACACTAAATTCTCCCAGCAAGGATATATAGGAACACATTAAAAGTGTTACCAACTGAGAAGTTCAAATGAGCCTTGGAATCAAGAGTTTTTATCAGGCATTTGTGTGACCTAATTTAGATACTCAGACTTCAGACCCCTAGATCAAAAATAGGCATTCACCATAAATCATATTGTTGGCTTTAACTATCTGATCAAAACTGGTATGAAGTGGTCCAAAGCCTCAGGCATACAAAATACCTTTATCAGGCAGAATATTCCAAGGGCTCATTATTCATCTCCCAGGTATTAGTGAAGAGCTAACACTGAAGACATATTTTTCTTGGGAACAAGCATGGTTTCAGTAGCCCAGGACTGCTTTCCTACACAATAACCTTGACATTAAAAACAAGATATAGCATTGCACAGCACCAACTAGAAAGAGGTCCCTCACTGAGAAAGGAAGAGCAGGGTAAAACAACCAGCCTCCTCAGCCTTTCAGGGACCTGCACAAAGGTTCTATTTTGATTTCACCCCACTCAGACTGACAAAGCTAAGATGATAGAGATGTTTAGGAACAAAGAAAAAAGCGGAGACTACCAATAACACACACACAGTGGGTGTAATTGCAGCTCACAATGACCTGCTCCACAGATAAATCCAGCAGCTTTTGCCCCTAAAGAAGAAACCCATGGCCAGCACAAGTGCCATAGATCCCTTGCAAATTTCACCATCTTTTGTTTCATAGATATTCACAGTCACTGATGCCAGCGGCCTGAGTCCCTCCCTGTTTTCCCCACTCATCCACACCAGAGCGCCAAACTAGAGGGGCGCCTGCGGGGCTCATTCAGTTAAACATCTGCCTTTGGCGCAATTTGTGATCTCAGGGTCCTGGGATCCAGTTCTGAGTCGGGCTCCCTGCTTAGGGGGGAGTCTGCTTCTCCCTCTGCCTGTCCACCCTACCCCAACTTGTGCTATTTCTCTTTCTCTCTCTCTCTCTGAAATAAATAAATAAAATCTTAAAAAAACCCCCACAAGCCTAGAACCCCAAAGCTGACCCCACCAGCATACACCCACTTAGGACTAGCCCCTCCAGCTACACATTTGCATGCTATCAGCCTGATGCCAGTCACCAGCCTCCCCTGCCAGGCCAATGCTCAGAGGGAGACTGTACAAACATGAGAGAGCACACCTGACAGCCAGGAACCACACAGTTGCTTATGGACCTGGATCAGGCACTGTTTTCTATTACTAACCAGCATCACCATACTCATCTGTAGCTATTCCCCTCCAACTATGCACAAATATATAGAAATTAAACAACACATTTCTGGACCACCAATGGGTCAAAGAAGAAATCAAAAGGAAACTCAATAAATACTTCAAAACAGGGGTGCCTGACTGACTCAGTTGGTGGAACATGTAACTCTTGATCTCAAGGTTGTAAATTCAAGACCCACATTGGGTGTAGAGATTACTTAAAAATAAAATCTTTTAAAAAAAATCTTGAAACAAACAAGAATAAGTTGAAACACAATATACCAAAACTTATGGGATGGAAGAAAAGTAGTTCTAAGAGTTTATAGTGATAAACACCTAAACATTAAGAAAAAAGAAAAAAAAAGCTCACATCAGATCAGAAGTAAATGAAATGGGGACCAAATGCTGTGAGACAGCACAGACATACAAAGGATCACTAAAGATGATTATGAATAATTATATGCAAAAAATTGGATAACCTAGATGAAATGGACAAATTTCTAGAGACATATGACCTACTGTGATTCAATTATGAAAAAATAGAAAATCTGAACTGATCAATAACAAGTAAGGAGATAGAATCAGTAGCCAAAATCCTCCCAACAATGAAGACCCCAGAACCAGATCATTTCACCAGTGAATTCTATCAAATTTTAAAGTAGAATTGATACCAATCCTTCTCAAACTTTTCCAAAAATATGAAGAAGAGAGAATACTGTCACACTCATTTTATGAGACTAGAATTACTCTGATAGCAACATCATATAAAAAAACTAGAAGAAAACTATAACTGATGAATATAATTACAAAAATCCTCAGCAAAAGATTAGCAAATCAAATTCACAGCACACTAAAATTGTCATACACCATGATCAAGTGAGATTTATCACTAGGGTGCAAGAATGGTTCAACATATACAAATCAATGAATGTGGTACATATTAGAATGAAAAATATATGATCTATCAACTGATGGAGAAAATGCATTTGACAAAATATGACATTCTTTCATGATAAAAACACTCAATAGATTGGATATAAAAGGATCGTATTTCAACATAATAAAGGCCATATATGCCCTCATCTAACATCA
Organism: Neomonachus schauinslandi; assembly: GCF_002201575.2. NCBI lineage: Eukaryota > Metazoa > Chordata > Mammalia > Carnivora > Phocidae > Neomonachus > Neomonachus schauinslandi. The sequence continues at coordinate 67,195,583 of NC_058412.1, forward strand.
TTCTCAATAGTGAAAGGTTGAAATCTTTTCCTCTAAAATCAGAAACAAGACAAGGGTGCCCATTCTCACCACTACTATTCCACACAGTACTGGAAGTCCTAGCTAGAAACAATCAGGCAAGAAAAAGAAACAGAAGAAATCCAAATTGAAAAGGAAAAAATACAGTTATTTCTGTTTGCAGATTATAGGATCTTATATATAGAAAATCCTAAAGACACTGCCAAAAAATGTTAAGCTAGTCAATGAATTTAAAATTTTCAGAATACAACATGTATATGATCAGTTACTGCTCACGATCCCAATCACAGATCCTGTACCTGTGCTATAATAAAAGCACCTTTTTGCACTGAAAAAAAAAAAAAGAAAGGGAAGACAGGCAGATGACCAATAGGTGCATGAAAAGGTGCTTGACATTAATAATCTTCAGGGACATGCAAATCAAAACCACAATGAGATACCACCTCACACCTGTTAGAATGGCTCTTTGAAAGGACAAAAGATAGCAAGTATTGGCAACGAGGTGGAAAAAAAAGGAACTCTTGTGCACTGTTGGTGGGGATGTCAGTCAGTACTGGCAGTATGGAGAACAGTATGGAAGCTCCTTAAAAAATTAATTATAGGGGTGCCTGGGTGGCTCAGTCATTAAGTGTCTGCCTTCGGCTCATGTCATGATCCCAGGGTCCTGGGATCGAGCCCAGCATTGGGCTCCTTGCTCGGCAGGAAGCCTGCTTCTCCCTCTCCCTCTACCCCTGCTTGTGTTCCCTCTCTCGCTGTTTCTTTCTCTCTGTCAAATAAATAAATAAAATCTTTAAAAAAATTAATTATAGAACTCCTATATGATCCAGCAATACCACTTTTGAATATATACCCAAAGGAAATGAAAATAGGATATTGAAGAAATATTTTACACTCTCATGTTCTTTGTAGTATTATTCACCATAGCCAAGACACAGAAACAACCTAAATACCTGTCAATATATGAATGGATAAAGAGAATGTGATATATATATATCATACATACATATGAGTATGTGTTATAGATTTATAGATATGTGATATATTTAACACATATGTTACTAATACATGTCTCAATATGTATCATATATATCATATAATATGAATATATACTATCACATATATATGAATATTATTTAGCAATAAAAACGAAGGAAATCCTTCCATTTGCAAAAGCATGGATGGACTTTGAGACTATTACGCTAAATGAATTAAGTCAGACAAAGAAAGAAAAATACTATATGATATTACTTATATATGGATCTAAAATTCAAGACTCACAGAAACAGAGAGTAGAATGTTGGTTACCCAAGAGTAGGGGGTAGGAAATAGGGAGGTACTGGTCAGAATATAAATTTTCAGTTACAAGATGAAAAGTTCTGGAGATTTAGTGTATAGTATGGTGACTATATTTAATAATACTTTACCATATACTTGAAAGTGCTGAGAGAGTAGATCTTAAATATTCTTACCACACACACCTACACACACACACACAAAATTGGTAATTATGTGATAGGATGGAGGTGTTGGCTGACACTATAGTGGTAATTATTTAGCAATATATAAGTGCACAAAATCAACATATTTTACATCTTAAACTTACAATGTTATATGTCAAATAAATCTCAATAAAACTGAAAAAATAAATAAAATAAAAAAAGGATAAAAGTTATAAAATTAGAAAACTACAGGTCAATCTCATTCATACATTTAGATGCAGAAATCCCATATATATTAATAGAAAACTAAACTCAGTGATCAACAAAGCCATAATATATAATGACCAAGTTAGTCTTATTTTTTAAATAAGAGAAAAATCAAATGAAAATATCAACAGATGCAGAAAAGGCACTAAAAACCTTTTAAAAGGAATCCATGCAAAATTTATATCAATCTGTAAATACAAGAAAATTTCCCTAAGAATGGATAGCTCAATAAAGCCTAAAGCAGATATAATATTTAATAGTGGTAGTTTAGATTATTCTCTTTTAAGTAGAAAAAAGCCTGAATATTCACTCTTACCCTTGGACTTAACATTGTAAGAAATAAAATAAAATGAAGAATGATTAGAGAATAAATAATAAAATTATTTTAGTCACAGATATAATTATATATTGATAAACCGAAAAGAATAATAACAAAGTTTAGTAAGTTTTCTAGATATAAAAATCTAAATACAAAGTTAACTGAATTTATATTGACAGAATATATGATTTAAAAAGTGGTACTAGTTCCAATAGCAAGCAGATTAAAAAGATCACAAAACATGTAAGAATGTTAAAGAGAAAATTTTAAATCACATATATAAAAACTTACAAAATTCCTAAATAAATGGTTATGTAATCAATTTTTATTGGTAAAAATGTATAGTATGTTTAATTATCAGTTTTCTCTAACTTGATTCATATCATTTAATGTGATCAAAATCTCAGAAGTATAAATTTATGGCAGTTTACAATTTTTATGGCCTTACTAGATACCAAGGTTTTTTTCTAAAGCTATAGTAATTAGAATAGTTTGGTATTTCCTCAGTAAAAATGAAAAGAATGATGGCATAGAATGGAGAATCAGTTATACATTCACATGGGCATAGAAACTTGGTCTATGACAGAACTGGTATTATATTTTAGTTGGTAAGAGAGGCTACACAATAAATAATATTGGAAATATTATCCCTACTTGATTATGCAACCAAAATCAGTTTCAGTTTTCTAAAAGATCTAAATGTGAGTCATTAAAGAACAAACATTTCTGAAAATAATATAAGTGCATGTATCCATCAGATTTTCCAAAGGGGAAAAAAAAAACAAAACAGAAGCAATAGATGAAAGAGAAAGAGAGAAAGAGAAATTAATTTTAAGGAATTGACTCAGGTGATTGTGGGAACTGGCAAATCTGAATTCCAGAGCAGTTCTTCAGGCTGGAAACTCATGCAGGAATTAAAGCAGTAGTCTTCAGGCAGAGTTTTTTCTTCAGGAAACCCCAGTTTTCAAATTTCAATTATTTGGATGAAGCCCACTTCAACAGACTGGATGAAGCCCACCTTGATTATTCAAGGGCAACCTCCTGCACTTAAATTCGACTGATTATAGATCTTAGCCATATCTACAACATACCTTCATAGCACCACCTAGATTAGTGTTTAAGTAACTGACTTCTGTAGCCTGATGAAGTTGACACATAATAAAACTATCACAGCACATATTTGAGAGACTTGAGAATAAAAAAGAAATTTTACAAGACACAAAACAACACAGAAACATAATAAAAGTAAGGATTAACAAACTTGACTGCTCAAAATCAAGAATTTCAAATCATCAATATACATATAAGGAAAGTGAAAATATATTGCAACATATATGACTGACAAATATTTAGTATCAAAAGTATAAAAAGAACTTCTGTAAATCAAGAGGACAAAGACAAGCATCACAACAGCATATATACAGAAAATTATGAACAGATCAAACATATAAAAGAAAAACAAGTAACTAATAAACATAAAAAAAGTTATTAAACCTCACTGGTAATCAGGAAAATAGACATTAAAGTTTTCAAATAGACAATATTTAATATCTACTGCATGGGTAAAAATTAAATTGTTTGATAATACCAAATTCAAAATTATGTAGATCAAAACCCATTATAGAATTTTGGGAGGAGGCGCACCTGGGTGGCTCAGATAGTTAAGTATCTGCCTTCAGCTCAGGTCATGATCCAAGGATCCTGGGATTGAGCCCTGCTTTGGGCTCCCTGCTCAGCGGGGAGTCTGTTTCTCTCTCTCCCTCTGCCCACCACTGCCCCCCGCCCCGCCATGGCTCATGCTCTCTCTCTCAAATAAATAAATAAAATCTTAAAAATAAAAAAAGAATGTTGGGCAGAGTGTAGCCAATATGAAGAACAATTTGGCATATTTAGTCAACTGAAATGAGTTAATCCAGAAATTTTACTCCTAGTAACCCAGAAATTTTACTTCCATTGATGTACATCAGAGAAAACTCTTCCCTTTATGCACCAGAAGACGCATCCAAGAATTTTCAGAACAACATTATTTTGTAATAGAAAAAAAAAAAAAAAGGAAATAACCCAAATGTCCATGGACAGGAGCTTGGGCTATAAATAGCTATATATTCATAGACTAGAATATTCTACCCTGACATTGAACAACCTATGGAAATGCACATGGATGAACCTTAGAAACTCATTATCAATAATTTAAAAAGCAATCTTCAGAGCAATACACAATCTTATGTGACATTCATAAGCATTTAAAGCTGAATGTAAAATTGTAAAGATGAGCAGAAGAATTATATAAATACAATTGAGAACATAATAATTTATGGGCAGAGAAAGGAGGATCAGGTTGCAAAAGGAGGAATCAAAGAGTTTCAAGTGTTTTGATAATGTTTAATTTCTTAAACTGAGCATTAAAATGCTACTATTGGTTATATTTTTGTGTTAAACTACATATGTTATAAATATTATTTGGTATATATTTAATATTAAAACAAATTTTTATGCCTGGAATCCTTCAAAGTTGTAATGTTTAAATAACTGTAGGGCTTAAAAAACAATGTTAGTCCTCACCTGCCAATACCCTTTTCAAAAAGCAGTATCGGTGACTAAATATAAGCTTTTAAGAAAATATCTAAAGAGGCTTCTAAGTTGCTCAAGATCATCTTCTCCCTTCTGAGTTCTCCTAATTCTTCACTTTTTCTCTACCTCCTACGTATTTCTCCTTTTTACTTGAGCAAGTGGAAATTATTCCAAAAGTCCATACTTTATAAGTTCACAGTGTAAAGTTGAGCCACTACTTTATATTCTGTAAGAGGTGTCTTAGTCCTACAGCTTGGGTACCTCTTTATTAACTGGTTTAGCATAGTGTTGTTTTCTGCTTAATATTTGACAATAAAATGAAGAATTCTTTAGTTTGAATTCAGACCCTTCCAATTTGTCCATTGAAAAAGTCCTGTAATATCATTACTATTGAGATTTATATTATTCTCCCAACAACACTCAATTGAAAATAAGAAGTTATGGTATATTTTGAATGCCCCCACCCCTTCAGGTCATATTTTGATACTAACAATCACCGTGTAACTAAACAGGAAAGCCATGAAGATCAATATATGACTTAAGGTTTTTTGTTTTGTTTTGTTTTCCTTCATATCTTCTTATTTCTTTGACCTTTAGAAGCCTTGCAATGGTGAATTTAGTTTTCAAAAAATGATTAAATACTCACAAGGTACTTCTGCTGCTGTTGTTTCTGGCCAGATCAATCTTAGATGTTTTATATTTGGGTTGATGAACACATAGCCTTTAGAACTATTTTCCCCCCACCAAATAGTGTTAGGCTTTCAGCTAGTAAGTTATCAGGGCTAGGATAAATAAATATTTTCTCCATAAATGAGCAAAAAAAGAATGTTTTAAAAGAGAATGCCCAGAAGTTTCTGTTTTGAAGAGCTATGAAAAAAATAGAGATCAATATAGGCATAACTCAGGTTCAGTTTCAGACCACTACAATAAAGTGAGTATTGCAATAAAATGAGTCTAATAAAGTTTTTGGTTTCCCAGTGCATATAAAAGTTATGTTTATATTATAACATCATCTATTAATGTACAATAGCATTATATCTAGAGAATAATACTTTTATTTTTTTATTTAACTTTTTTTTGCATTTTTTAATTTTATTATGTTATGTTAATCACCATACATTACATCATTAGTTTTTGATGTAGTGTTCCATGATTCATTGTTTGCGTATAACACCCAGTGCTCAATTCAGTACGTGCCCTCTTTAATACCCATCACCAGGCTAACCCATCCCCCCACCTCCCTCCCCTCTAGAACCCTCAGTTTGTTTCTCAGGGTCCATAGTCTCTCATAGTTCATCTCCCCCTCCAATTTCCCCCCCTTCATTTTTCCTTTCCTACTATCTTCTTTTTTTTTTAACATATGATGTATTATTTGTTTCAGAGGTACAGGTATGTGATTCAACAGTCTTACACTTTAATCGAATACTTTAATTAAAAAATGCTCTATTGCTAAAAAATGCTAACCATCATCTGAGTTTTCAGGAGGTTGTAATCTTTTTTGCTCCTGGAGGGTATTGGCTCAATGCTGACGGCTGCTAACTAATCAGAGTGGTGGTTGCTGAAGTTTGGGATGCCTGTGGCAATTTCTCAAAACAAGAAAACAATGAAGTTTGCTGCATTGATGACTCTTCCTTTCATTAGAACACTTAAAGGTGATTGCAGGGTTTTAATTGGCCTAATTTCAATACTACATATCTGTAATAAATAAAATAAAAGGTGCCATTTCTATGCTTAATTTATATGTTAGCCATATATCTTTGACAAATATTATGTCATATTTCTTCCTTCCTAGCTCTAAAAAGCAAAAAGTAGGTCCATTTAAACCACAGAAAGAAACGCATTTATCTTATTATTCTTTAATTAAAATTAAAGAATTAAAGAATTCTTTAATTAATTTAATTAATTAAAGAA
>NC_058412.1:67202117-67348393 GCF_002201575.2 Neomonachus schauinslandi
AATTAAAGAATTAAAGAATTCTTTAATTAATTTAATTAATTAAAGAATTAAAGAATTCTTTAATTAATTTAATTAATTAAAGAATTACCTTTGTAAAGTCTAAAATGAGTTTATATTTTCCTTACTGCCCATTAGCAGGTTACTAATCGTAATTAGAAACTTTTTGGCACCTTTTAAAACATGATAAAAATCATTGTATATTAAATAACTTGCAGATTAACATATGAAAACCAAAAGATACCGTTACTAAAACATAAGTAAGTTGTCCAAAGGTCAAAGCCAACATAGAGTCACACAATGATTCTAAAATTCAGTTTATTAAACATTTTTCTGAGATTTAAAATATAGATGATAACATTGGGTCAGCATATTTACATTCCATTTATGATAAGAAGCAAATCACTGCAGCAATGTAGATATATGATCTACATCCCTGAAAGTCTTGGGAAAAAATTTCAGAAGTGCCTGGTATGGTAGGCAGAATCATGGCCTCTCAAAAACATCCATGTCCTAATTACTGGAACATGTGAATATGCTATTTTACATGTCAAAAGTGACTTTGCAGCTATGATTAAACTAAGCATCTTGAGATCAAAGAGATTATTCTGAATTATCTGGGTGGGCTCAGTATAATCATAAAGGTCCACATAAGTGAAAGACGGAGGTTGGCAAGTCAGAGGAGGAAATGTAACAACAGAAGCAGAGGTTAGACAAAGAGAAAGACAGATATAACCATCTGACAATACTAGCTGCTGGCTTTGAAGATGGAAGATGGGGTCATGAGCCAAGGAATGCAGATGGCCTCAAGCAACTGGAAAAAGCAAGGGGAAAAGATTCTTCTCCAGAGCCTTCAGAAGAAATGCAGCCAACCCAACACCTTGATTTTAGCCCAGTGAAAGCCATTTCAGACTTCTGACCTCCAGAACTGTAGGAGAACAAATGTGTATGTTTTAAAGCTATTAAGTTTGTGGTTATTTGTTACAGCAACAATAGGAAACCATTAGAACTAATGTGACATAGATGTTTATGTGGCAAGTTGTCTATGAGAGACAAAATAGCTTAGACAAATGTTCAGGATTCTTCTTATCATCATGGCTTTATTATTCAAATTATCTTTACTCTTTTAATGTTTATATGTTATGCTGACACACTGTTATCAACCAATGATAAATCAAGTAGACAGAAATAAATTTGGCCACGGAGAATTGAAATAACATAATTGAGAAGTTAAAATTAAGATATTACATCTAGATCTAGAATTCTGTAGCCTGAAAACAAAGCACATGCCTTTCTTTCTCCTTAGCACACACAGAAGAATTAGAAAATTTGCCATATTTTATGCAGCAAATAAATTTTGATGATGAAAAGCAAACTACACAGACCACATTCTGTCCAAAATGTACAAAACTATAAATTGATAAGAGAGTTCACTTTTCAAAACCCAATCAACCAGATATTTAAAAAATACTATCTATGTTTTGTACATTATGCTTGTAGATAGTCAAGTTGGTTCAGTAGAAAAGTTAGTGTATTTTCTGCCTTTTCATCACTCAAATTTAGAGAGAACAAGAAATTTTATCTGAATACAACTTTCAATTACATATAACTTGGGCTACATCTTATAGATTTTACTGTTCTGTAATTTTACTTTGATGTGATCATTAATTAGGAGAGGAGATCCGTCTGGAAAAAAGCAGGCTAAAATACACTAAACATTCAACTCAAAATATTATAAAAAACTGCCTTGGACTCAATACTCTCTTTGTCAGGTATTGCACTAAGTTTTGAGGTTTCCTTGTACCCTGCATATGCCTTTACTAAATTGTCCTTGAATTATCTTAATTTTTGTGTGCCTGTGTTGTGCTGACATAGAATTGAAGGTAAAGTCAGTTGATATTCATATTTACTTTTGTCATTGCTATTTGTGATGGTTATTTTACATGTCAACTTAACTGGGCTACAGAGTGCCCAGATATTTGGTCAAATATTATTCTGGGTATGTCTAAGAGAGTTTCTGGATGAGACTGACATTTGTATAGGGAGACTGAGTAAAGCAGATTGTTCTCTTTAATGTGAGTGGGCCTCAGCCAAACAACTGAAGACCTGAATAGAGCAGAAAGGCTGAGGGAGCTCCTCCTGCCTGTTTGAACTGGGACATCAATCTTTTCCTGCATTCAGACTCAGGCTGAAAATTCAGCTGCTCTTGGGGTCTTGAGCCTGCTGGTTTTCAGACTGGAAATCACATCATCAGCTCTCCTGGTTTTTAGGCCTTTAGATTTGGACTAGAACTACACCATTGACTGTCCTGGGTCTCCATCCGATCTGGAGTTCACAGTTATTAGATACAGTAAATGCCCCCATTTTTTAAAGTTAGGCTGAGTTGGATTTCTTTCACAACAGACTTATAACTAAAAAGCCTCTCCCAGTAGAGGGCCTAGTCTGGCTATTTACAAACTCTACACAGCAGGATAACCACTTGTCCATTAACCTTTTTAAAATATTGATGTGGATTAAAGTGAATACGGGGAAGGTAAAATTCACTTCAGCTCCCACAGGTTTGTCTTGTTTTCCTGGGGAATGAATTATATGACAAAACCAGGTCAGCAAGGTTTATGATTGGTGGAAATATAAACAGAAGGAATTGAAAGGGAGTTTAATTTTATTTTTCTTGAAATCCGATGTTACTAGCGATGGGCGTAAGTCACATAATCAATTATTACTATTTGCATTTTAGTTCTTTTTCTAACGGTGTTATCATTGCTAGATCCATCTTTAGAAATGAGATTTACAATTCAGAATACCTAAGAGATTTCCTCGTTTTGATTCTGCTAGAGCTATAGAGGGGAAAAAAAGATTTTAATTATTTTGATCTAATGAGACTACCAGAGTTCCTTGCATATATAGCTTTTCTCCAGCCATTTTCAAAATGAAATAAAATAGTCTTTGAACCCTATCCTCTTATTAATCACTTCTATTTTACATATTTTTGCAAACTCTGTTGTGGCTACTTACAGAAAGGTATCTCATTAGTCCTTGAACAAATCTAAGGAAATAATAACCTAATGGACACTGTACTGTAAAAACAACTCATGTTGTACTACAATGGAAATATCAATAAACAGGTTCTAAACAAGGTTGACTGTAGAAGGGACAGAAAGAAGAGAGAAATCACCTTGTCGCTTAGTCATTTTGAAGTCAGCTGGATGTGAAATCAATGGTCAACAAAGAATATGGCAAGTGCCCAGAAAGTTGATCAAATCAATCAATCTAAAGATTTACTCCTTTCATGCAACAAAGTCAACAAAATTTAAATGAGAATTTAATAGAAAATAGACTTATTACTAAAAATTACTCTATTTGTAGTTCATTTACAAAGGCTGGGTAATAACTTCATACATTTGAGAAAGACTTCTCAAGTTTTCAAATGGACATGGTTCATTTTGAGAATGGAAAGAGAATTTTAAAATGTTGAAAAGTATTGAAACTTTCAAAATGTTGCAGATATTGTGCCTAATAATAAAATAGCCAAATCTGTAAAAGAGAACAGCTCTTCTAAAAATAGGAATTGATATAAACATGTAAGATTATATATATTTAATATGACAGCTATTAGGTTAAAAGACAGAGGCATCAAAGTATGTATAAGAAATCAGTCTATCTGCCTTTAGACTCACCTTTTTTACCTATGGATTATTAGGTAAATCTCACTTTAGTAAAAGAGAAAACATGCACACACAAACATTAAACTAAATGTTTACAAATTGCAGACGAGACTATTTAAAGTGATTTAGTACCCTGATTGGAATAGTTTTTCAGAAGACAAAAGCTAATGTATAATGTATAATGTTTTTCAAAAGGCAAGAGCTATTGTCTCCCTCAGGAATTAGCGTCCATATGACTAGAGCTGGTATATCAGTACCCCAACTTTTTTAGCCCTTGGCCAGGATAACTCACAGTGCCCAAGTGTTTGGATAACATACTCTATATTGACTGCCTTCCCTCCCACCTCACTTTCCCACATCCAAGAATATTTTAGTACCCTTCCCAATAAACTGCTTGAGCACAAATCTTTATTTCAGTGTCTGATTTTAGAGAATCCAAAGTAAGGTGTATGATAACAATTCTTATTGTTTTGAAATTATGTTAACGTTTTATAATTCTCTAGATGTTCACAAACTACATTTTTTTTCTAATTTTTATTGCACTCCATTTTTAAATTGCAAAACCAATAAATGTGTGCTTTATAAGTTAAAAATATTGGAAAAAGTTTAGTTTCATCTCCATTTTTTTTTATTTTAAAGATTTTATTTATTCATTTGAGACACAGAGATACAGAGAGAGAGAGAGCATGAGCAGTGGGAGAGGCAGAGGGAGAGGGAGAAGCAGGCTTCCCGTGGAGCAGGGAGCCTAATGTGGGCCTCGATCCCAGGACCCTGGGATCATGACCTGAGCCGAAGGCAAACGCTTAACCATCTGAGCCACCCAGGCGCCTCTCATCTCCATTTTTATTCCTGCCTCATTTAGGTAACCCTATTTCTCCAAGGTGTAGTATATAACCTTCCACAATTTATTCGATGCTCATAAAGACATACATAATGCGGGATTTCTCTTTTTCCAGATTTACTGAGACATTATTGTCATTAACATAAGTTTAAAGTGTACAACACAATGATATGATACACATTATACTGTGAAATGTTCACCACAATAAGGTTACATAATATATCCACCGGCTCACATACTTACCATTTTTTGTGTGTGGTGAGTTTTACAATTTACTTTCTTAACTTTTATGTAATACTGTATTGTTAACTAATCACCTTGCTGTACATTAGATCCCCAGAAATTATTCATGTTATAGATGGAAGTTTGTACCTTTTGACCAATATCTCCACATTTCCCCCACTCTCCCCAGCCCCTGGCAACCAGCATACTAATATTTATTTCCAAACTTCAGCTTTTTTAGATTCCACATACAAATGAAAACACAATATTTATCTTTCTCTGTCCAAATTATTTTACTTGGCATTATGTCTTAGAGGTCCAGCCATATTTTCACAAAAGACAGGATTTCCTTCTTTCATATGGATGAATGACATTCTGTTATAACACATTTTCTTTATCCATTTATCCACTGATAGACACTGAGCTTTTTTCCATGTCTTGGTTAATGTGAATAATGCTCCTATGAACATGGGGGTGTAGATATCATGTCAAGACAGTGATTTTGATTCCTTCGGATACATACCCAGACGTGAGATTGCTGGATCAAATGGTAGCTCTAGTTTTTAGAGGAGACTTCATACTGTTTCCATAGGGGCTACACCAATTTACATTCCTGTTAACAGGGCATGAGTCTTCCCTTTTCTCCACTCTTTGCCAACACTTGTTATTTCTCCTCTTTTTAATAATAGCCCTTCTAACAGGTGTGAAGTGGTATCTCACTGTGATTTTGATGTACTTCTCCCTGATGATTAGTGATGTTGAGAACCTTTCATGTACCTGTTGGTCATTTGCATGTCTTCTTCTTTTTTTTTTTTTTTTTAAAGATTTTATTTATTTGACAGAGAGAGACACAGCGAGAGAGGGAACACAAGCGGGGGGAGCGGGAGAGGGAGAAGCAGGCTTCCCGCGGAGCAGGGAGCCCAATGCGGGGCTCGATCCCAGGACCCCGGGATCATGACCTGGGCCGAAGGCAGACGCTTAATGACTGAGCCACCCAGGCGCCCCTTGCATGTCTTCTTCTGAAAAATGTCAATTCAAGTCTTTTACTCATTTTTGAATTGTACTTTTTTTCTGAGTTATATGAGTTCCTTATATATTTTGGATATTAATCCCTTATGAAAAGATGGTTTGCAGATATTTTTCTCTCATTCTGTAGGTTACCTTTTCATTTTGGTGAATGTTTATTTTACTATGCAGAAGCTTTGTAGTTAAATATAGTCCCAATTATTTATGTTTGCTTTTGTTATTTGTGCTTCTAATGTCATATCCAAAAAAATTTTTGCTAAGATCAATGTCAAGAAGATTTTAAACTATTTTTTTCTATTAGGTTTACAGTTTTGGATCTTCCTCTTCCATTTTTGTCTTCAAGCCATTTTGATTAAATTTCTGTGAGTGGTGTTATTAGGGGTTCAAGTTCATTTTTTTGCATGTGGGTATCCTGTTTTCCCATCACCTTAACTGGAGAGACTATTTTTTCCTCATTGGGTATCATGGCTCCCTTGTCAAATATTTAACCATACATGCATGAGTTTGTTTCTGGGCTCTTGATTCTGTTCCATTGGTTTGTGTTTGTTTTTATGCCAGTACCATTTTGATTTAATTACTCTAGCTGTGTAGTACGATTTGAGATCAGGAAGTAATGCTTCCAACTTTGCTCTTCTTTCTTGAGATGGCTTCAGCTATTTGGGGTCTCTTGTGGTTCCATACAAATTTTAGGTGGTTTTTTTTTTTTTCTATTTCTGTAAAAAATGCCATTGGAGTTTTGATAGGATTGCATTGAATGTATAGATGGCTTTGGGTAGCATAGTCATATTAACAATATTAATTCTTCCAACCCATGAACATTTTTCCAGTTATCTTTGCATCTTCTTCAATTTCCTTCACCAGTGTCTTATATTTTCCAATGTACAGATCTTTCGGATCTTTGGTGGAATTTATTCCTAAGTATATTTTGTTTTTGATGCTACAGAGAAGGGGATTTTTTTCCAGATATTTTGTTATTAGTATATAGAAACATAACTGATTTCTGTATATTGATTTTGTATCTTGCAATTTTACCAAACTCATTGATTAGATCTAACAAGTTTTTTGGTGAAGTTTTTAGGATTTTCTTTTCTTTTTTTTTTAACATTTTATTTAAATTTGAGAGAGAGAGAGAGACCACGAGCAGAGGGAGTGGCAGGGGGAGGGGGAGAAGAAGACAATCCGCTGAGCAGGGGGCCCGACGTGGGGCTCGATCGCAAGACCCTGGGATCATGACCTGAGCCAAAGGCAGATGCTTAACTGACTGAGCCATCCAGACACCCCATGAAGTCTTTAGGATTTTCTATATATAAAATCATATCATCTGCAAACAGAGAAAATTTTACTTCTACTTTTCTAATTTGAATGCATTTTGTTTCTTTTCCTTGCGTGATTGCTCTAGTTAGGACTTCCAGTACTATGTTGGATAGGAGTGGTGAGAGTGGACACCTTCTCATGTGCTTGATTTTAGAAAAAAAAGTTTCAACCTATCACCACTGAATATGATGTTAGCTGTAGGTTTTTCATATTTGGCCTTTATTATGTTGAGGTACATTCTTTTTTTTTTTTTAAGATTTTATTTATTTATTTGACAGAGAGAGACACAGTGAGAGAGGGAACACAAGCAGGGGGAGTGGGGGAGGGAGAAGCAGGCTTCCAGCAGAGCAGGGAGCCCAAAGCAGGACTCTGGGATCATGACCTGAGCCGAAGGCAGACACTTAATGACTGAGCCACCCAGGCGCCCCTCGAGGTCCATTCTTTCTATATTGAATTTGTTGAGTTTTAATCATGAAAGGACATTAAATTTTAATGATTTTCTGCAACTATTGAAATAATCATTTTTATCATTTATTCTATTAATGTGGTACATCACATTTACTGATTTGCATATGTTGAACCAGTCTTGCATCCCAGAGATAAATCCCACTTGATCATCGTATAGGATATTTTAAAATATGGTATTAAATCTAATTTGTGTTAGAAAGTGGAGGAGGGTCAGTAATGTATCCTCCAGACTGAGAACAAAAAAATAAACAAGCCACGCCACACCATTTACACAGAATTTTATTTAGGGTAACTTACTGACATGGGTTAATTGAGTGGACAGGCAACTCAGGTGGTATGCAGCCTCTATTCTCTGCCCTTTCTCTACACCTATTCAGACCTTAACTTCTAGTTTTTATGGATCGAGGGGCATGGTAGTGAGGTCACAGGGTAGTTAGCTAAAATGGCACCATCTTCAGGGAAGATCAGAACAAGCCCTCACACATTTTAGTCAGGGTCCACATTAACCTCCAGGAGGTCTGGGACACAAAGCACCAAGGGAGTTCTCTGTGGGCATGAACAAGATGGACAGCTAAAGATGGAGTCAGTTTTGCCAGCACTCCTACAGTTTGCTAATAATTTGTTGAGAATTTTTACATCTATATTAATCAAGGATACTAGTCTATAGTTTTCTTTTCTTTCTTTCCTTCTCTGGCTTTGGAATGAGAGTAAGGGCTGGTCTCATGAGACTGAGAATCTTCCCTCTTCAATTTTTTGGAAGACTATGAGAAGGATTGGTGTTCACTCTTTTAAAATGTTTGGTAAAATTTACTGTGAAACCATCTGGTCCTGAGCTTTTCTTTGTTGAGAGGATTTTGATTACTGAATTAGCAGATGCTGGGATGATCTGGGGGTCTGGGTTCACAGGAGTCTTCAGGGAGCCACATAGGGCTACGAGAGTATGTCTGGTGCTAGGATGGGCTGGCTCTGGGGTCTGCCGTGAAGTCAGGTGATGACTTCATTGTCCTTCTTCCATGAGGTGGGGATCTTACTTTCCACTATGATGCCTGGGCTTGGGGAAGGGGTGATGAGTGTAATGTGTATCTATCCTCCTACCCTCATCAATGAATCTTTTTTTATGCTTTACCCAGGTGCTGTACTCCCTTACTTGGAATCCTTAGCTCTTGTGAAGGTATTTTCATACATGGAATGTTGTTCAAAGTGATGATTCTAGGGAGAAGAAGAGCAATAGAAATTCCTATGCCAACACTTTGCTCTCTCTCCTTTTTAAAATGCTTGCTTTCTTCTTTTTATTCCTTCATTAATGTGTAAAAAATTAGTCTCGCATTGAATTTTAATTCAGTTTTTTTTACTGTATTGCAGTTATTCTTCTTCTTCCAAGAATTATCAGTTTATAACCCTTATCCATTATCTATTGAATTCTTAAAAGTGTTTTATACTATTCTGTAGAGATTCTTCTATACTATTTATTTCCATGAGTTAGAATGAAATATGTTTTATATGATATTTAAATTGACTATGTAGTTGTGATCAAAATAATACGGTGTTAAAAAAAGAGTATAGAGAGTTCATAAAGAATATATACACATATATATGTGTAGATAAATGTGTAGATAGATAGGTAGGCCCAGATGCACAGAAAAAATTAATATATGATAAAAGTGATATTTCATATCCAAGAGGAAAGATGGTGTATTTAATGTATCACTGGTATAATGAATAATCTCTAAGAAAATAAATTTAGACCTTTGTCTCACATCAAAGAAATACACATTCGGTCAAGAAAGAAAAAAGAAGACAAGAAATAGGAAAGGAAAAGAAAAAAATCTTCAGTTCTCTAACTCAGATTTCTTATCAGAAAAATAGGAATATATAAACTCTTACAGTAAAGGTGAAATAATGAATATGAAAGCTTTTATCAGAAAAACAGAATAAAGTCATCTGTAAATGCAAAACAGAAATACTAAGTTTTAATGAATGAGATGCTCCATTTTGTGAATGTTTTGCAGCTAGAGCTATCTATTCACTGGTAAGGCATAGGCCACTATACTTCATTTAAGTCCAGACTATAAATGCTTCTCTCAAAAAAAAAAAAAGAGAGAGAGAATTTATAATAAAGGAGAGAAAAAGTTGTTATACCTTTGTGATAATAATGCAGATTGAATATTCACGTAAAAGGAATATGAATGTGAAATTTCTCCAGCAGGTTGTAAGATATTAGTAAAGCAGAGGAAATTTGCTTTCTTCTCATTAAATCAAAGAGAAATTACTCATCTCCATGAATGCAAATGAAAGCTTTCCAAATAGTGTGGTCATAACACGGTAATTAAATGCCTAGTGCCAGCCAGATTCCTTCATTTTTCTAAATTATAATAATTACAATTGACCATTACTGATAATTACAGTGATCAGAGTCAAATTCCAATTTTTCATTCTCTCTTCTGTAATAAATGTGTAACTTCCTTCCAGTAAAACCCACCAAGTTTTCTTTTTCCTTACCCAAATCCTTTATGATCTTTTACCCCATCCGCACACAAAACAACTCTCTCTTCATCCTTTCCTTCATTTTTATTCACCTCATAATATTGTTTTTTTTGTTTTTAATTTCCCTCAGGGACTAATCAGGAGGTATGTGGCTATATAAGCATTGTATCAAGGTAAAATTAAAAGATTAAATATATAAACTATTATTTCAAAAAAGGTTCTGTGTATTCGAATCATTTCATACCCACATATTATCCATATAATTAAAATAAGAGCTATCAATCAAAGATCTTAACCAATTTCTTGAGGAAAGCATACAAGTTAAAACCCTTCCAACTTTACACACACTTTTAATACCACATTTCTCAGCTTATATAAATGTATCATTTTTCCAAATGGCATAAGTAACATAAATGGTGGTTTCTGTTATGGGACTGCAGAGGGATTCTCTACAAATCACTTCTTTAATGTTTCTTTCCTCTGGAATTAATTCATTCCATTCTGCAGTGTCTTCCTTGAAAACGTAAATGTCTCTAAGTCAAGCTGCCCTTAATCACCCATGGCATAAATTTATCAATTTGTGTCTTTTAGGAGTACTAACTCAAAACAACTGTTTAGGGAATTCTGAAGGCCATTTTGGCAATCTGAGTCAAAATTTTAATGCATAGATATTTTGACCCTGCAGTAATAGCTATGAAAAAAAGCACAGATAAGTGGCTATTTATTATAGTATGCTTTGTTACAGTAAAAAATAAAAAATGTGAACAATTTGTGTGTTCATCAATAGATAACTGACCATTTAAATTATAGTACAAATGTGCAACAGAAAATATTTAGATATACAAATGATTATACACACACAAATTATATACTTACTGACATGAGGAGGTGTCCAAGAAATATGATTCCATTTATATATAATTGAGTGTGTTTGTGTATCTGTGTAAACATAGAGAAAGGACAGAAAGAATCACAACCACATGTTAACAGGGTTTTATCTGAGTGCAGGGTCTCAGGTAACTTTAATCTTTTATAACTTTTATACAATTCTATATGCTTTGTATATATTTATAAAGGCGCAGCATGAAGCAATCTTCAAGTGGATTTTATTTAATTGCCTCTACCTATCATTTATAAATATATATATCTACTGTTTATTTTTTGGATTGGCTGAATCATGTCCCTATAAAAATCTACAATATTCATAGAAGCAAAAAGAAAACAAAAATCTATTAGATTCGTGTTCCCTACCTAGAACACTCCAACATTTTTAATCCAGTGATACAAGGACATATTTAACTGGAACACTTATTCACAATTTTGTATTAGGCAAGGCTTTGCCTCTTACTTAGAAACATTGTTGTCTTTATCAAACCTAATTTTGTGGGGGAAAAAAAGGAAGAGACCTGTACGAGAGCTGCATTATTCCCTTTAGATAAATGGAAGTTTCAGTGAACCTCTAGAAGCAGACATTCTGTGGAAATTTACTGCTTACTCGAGATCCTTGCAGCAAGCTGCAGATGGAAAGATTCTTTGATATGTCACATAGTTGTTTGCATACTCTTATTTACTATTCTTGTCTTCATATTTTTCTGCTTTATTCTAAGATTTGGCCCTTCATATTTAGCCTACAGTGGTCCCCCTCCTAAATCTGGTATTCACTAAAAACCCTCATCTCTCAACACCAATAGTTTTTACAGGGGTGATTTCTTCTTGCCTCCCCAGCCCCACTGGGGGCATGTGGCAAAGTCTGGAGATATATTTGGTTGTCATGATTGGGGAAAGGAAGTGCCAGAAATACTCTTAAACACTGTTAAGCATCCTCCAATGCATAAAACAACCTCCCCACCATGAACACACACAGCAAAGAATTATCTGATCCAAAATATCAATAATGCTGAAGTTGAGAATTCTGTTGATAGAAGCTTTGGCTGACCGAGAAAAAAAATAGGAGACTGAAAATAAAGAGAGGTTCCCTCACTCCTTGAAGTGAACTGCTCCTCAACTATGTTAACATGTAGCTACCAGAACCAATTTTGAACCCATTCATCCATCCCTGCAAATCTGCTTCTGCGAACAGTTACACAAGTCAAACAATCAGTGACAGCCTTTTGTTTCTGAAAGTCAGATGATTGGAAATGAATTCATTCCAATACATACATTCCTCAACAGTAATCTATAATTGCTATGCATATATAGATGTGGTCAAACCATTTACACCTCTGAAAATCTACCTGTCTCCAAACTACGTGCTCTCAAAACCCTATATGACATTAACAGGTTTCTTTTTTTTGGGTAGATTGTGCCAGACCAACATAGTTCTATCTCACTATAGTAAACAGTAAATTTATCTTTATATTTCAGAGAGCGATAAATCCAGAATTGTCAAAGCATTATG
This sequence comes from Neomonachus schauinslandi, assembly GCF_002201575.2. Lineage (NCBI taxonomy): Eukaryota > Metazoa > Chordata > Mammalia > Carnivora > Phocidae > Neomonachus > Neomonachus schauinslandi. The sequence goes on from NC_058412.1 coordinate 67,214,533, forward strand.
AGAATACTTCTCAACATCCAAAATTAAAAGGCAAATCATTGATTTTTATAATAAAGGAAAGCTATGCTGATCAGGAAAAACAGACTGATGGGGCTCCTGGGTGGCTCAGATGGTTGAGCGTCTGCCTTCAGCTCAGGTCATGATCCCAGGATCCTGGGATCGAGCCCCACATCGGGCTCCCTGCTCTGTGGGGAGCCTGCTTCTCCCTCTCCCTCTGCCTCTGCCTCTCTCTCTCTTTCTCTGTCGCTCATGAATAAAGAAATAAAATCTCAAAAAAAAAAAAAAAAAGAAAAACAGACTGCTGATTTTATATAGTGATTTGGGGAAGCCTGGAGTTCTTCCAATAGGAGGTTGTGGTTTTAACAACACACCAAAAACAGACAAGAAATAAAGGTCATTATGATTGGTCAACAGTATGTGCTTGCAAATAATGTCTTTGGTTTCCAAACCAAGCAGAGGCTAGGAAAGGGCCATATAATAAACAACCTGATGGTGTTAATAATGGAGTACAGACTAAACAAAAGAACATTTTTTTCACAAATTGACAAATCATGAAAGATTTATAGGGCACCTAGGGAGAGTTTGACCAATTAACTTTTTGTGAATTTTCACCAGTCTAAAAGCCATTAGCCCTTAGAGCTGCATTAGAATTGAAAGTTATTTGGCCGATGCCTCCATGAAAGATCTTCTTATACATTCAACATAAGGAATAAAATCCAGGAAACAGCAAAAATATATAAACCAGACTGTATGTGTGTGTGTGTGTGTATATATATATACTGTTATATATGTGTGTGTGTGTGTGTGTGTGCATGTATGTATGTATGTAACAGTAAAAGCAAATCAAGTAGCAGGAGAATAAACAAGTTAATAGCAAAAAAAAAAAGATTACTAAATGGCATACTTTCAAACCTAAAGTTCTAATGACCTTGTACAAAAACCTAAGTCTAAGTATTTCCCATATCAAAGAATATATTTGTGTAAATAACCTCATACAAAGACTAGGCTTAATTATACAAAGACTCTGGTCTATCAACTTTATGTAAAACCTTATTTGGTTACAGATTCTAAGATAAAGTAAATTCAGCAATAAAAGCTCAGTGAAACTAGTCAGAACTTAAACACTATTGAGACTGACTCATGTGGCCCAAAATAGAGAATATGGACCCAAGGGGCCTAAGGAGAACACTTGTTTCTCTGAGCATCCCCTGTAATCCTACTATGCCTAGATCTTCAAAACAATCTCTGTAGAACTGAGGCTATCAAAACTTAAGAAAGAAATGATGCTTCTATCTGCTTCTCTATCAGGAGGATAAAATATTTCACTTTAAGAGCCTTGACCCTCAACCTAGAGTTTCTAGAAAATGTTTTTTTCTCCTTTCTTTGCTATATTCAGACTGTATCATGAGGTTGCCCAGATTGTATAGCACATTCCTTAGGAAGCATTTCATTGTTTAATTGATGAATTTGTTGAAAAACTCTTAGTGAATAGTAATTATGTAACAGAAATAACTTCAGGTGTTGCATGGTCAGCAATATTTGCTCATCTATGGGTCATCATTTATCTGTGATTGGACTATTTACCTAGAAAGTTCTAAAATTAATTTTAATATCATCTAATTTGTTGTCAATTAAACCTCAAAAAATAAGAACGCAAACTTTCTTATTTTATTCATATGAGAATAGAAAATTCTGGCATTCTGATTTTTTGAAGAAATATGAATGCTAGAAAAAAAATAATTTGATGTCCTTGGAAATGTTTGTTATTAAAATGGCCTATTGGTGTAGAAGAAAAAAGTTAACACATTAATAAGGCCATTTTTAGTACATATATTCACAGATTAGTCAGTATTATGGAAAGTAATTTGTTTCTAAAATAAATTTATTTTCTTTCATAATCACACAAGTGTCCACCCAGTTATATAAAACAAAAATTTAGAGGGTCTCCTTGATTTCCTCGCTCACTTCCAATCCATCAGTTAGTCTGTCCTACCTAACTGCTTTACCCCTAAGATGTAAATCTGCCCCCTCATTTCCACTGCTACAGTTAGTTCCCTAATCCTTGTCCAGTTTACTACGATATCCTACCACATCCTCTCATCTGTTATACTCTTGGCTTTCTACAATCCACTTCTCAAAGAGCAGCCAAAAATATCACATTAAAATATACACCATGAAATATAATATCCCAGTTTAACACCCTCCAATGACGAAATCCAAAACTACTTACCAAGGTCATGACTGGTTCTAATCATGCTGTTTTAATTTGTTGGCATGACTTCCTTCCTTTTTTCTCCTCATTCAATACAATCCTGCCTGACTGATTTTCTCTTCCTAGAAAACACCAAGCACTTGTCTCATGGCTTTTGCATCTATTATTCTACCTGCTGAAACTGATTCCTCATGCCCTAGATGGAAGATTTTTATAAACTATCAAGTCTTACGGCAAGTCACCTAGTCAGACTATGCATGGCCTTTTCACATTGCTCAGCTCTATATGCCAAGCATACATTCTTCATTGCACACTTATTAAAATATGACATTACCTTCTTTAATATTTCTCTTGCTCCATTATTGTCTTCCTCACCCATTAGAATGTATGCCCTAAAAATATTTATCTGTCCTGTTCACTAATGTCACCTTAGTACCTACAACAATGTTTGGAAGATAGTAAGTATTCAACAAATATATACTGAGTGAATACATTTTATGATTAATTGACTCATGAAATCATGCATGTAAATGGGACAGGTTCAGGGGAGTCAGGAAAATATCTTACATGTCTGAACTGGGAAGCCCCCACAAATAATTGCTGGATCCCCATTTCTGACTTTTATTACAGTTCTTTCTTGGCTTCTCAACAGTGATATTTAGATTTGGCTCACCAGAGATTATTTGATAGTTTTCTTCTTTAAAAATCATACCAATTTCTAAATCATTAGTTTCCAGTGGTGAAAGATACTGGCACATACTCCATAAGCACATCTTCTTCAGGGTATCTGGTAAAATTGTGAACTGAATATAATTTTCAATGGTAGTTTATTAAGTGAGGAAGCATTTAAGGACCAGAATGTTCTCTAAGCCCTGGGATGTTAGAGGTAGAGAACATCAGTCTTGAAAACTCTTAGAATTTGGTGCTTGTCAGTAATTTACCTCCCCTGATATGCTATTATCCTTCCTTTTTGCATCAGTGAAAAGAAGGGCTTATTATTATTATTATTATTTTTGCAATTATACCATTCACCTACACAATGTGGACATATTATTTTCTTCCCATTCAATCTTCACCAAATTGACATTGAACTTTATGTAGAAGTATGTGGTATGTGGAAAGCAGCATAGTAGCAAAAAGAGATCTGACTAAATTTGGAACTAGACAATCAGGGGTTCAAATACTGACTCTACATTTGCTAGCTGTGTGAACTTGGGAAAATTTTGTAACCTCCTTGAGACTATTTCTCACCATTTACACTTAAAATATCTCACAGTATTGTTATGACTAATAAATTTTACAAAGAATTTGTTCAATATAGTGCTTGACACCTGGCAGAAATAACATAAGTGTAATTTACCTGTTAATAGCTTTTCTGTCTACCCTTAATGGGAAATGGTCTGAGAACATTAGAAAGGCATATACAAATAAATTTTTTAAATATAACCTCTTAAATATAAAATATAAATGTAGAAAAATAACAAATTCTGGCACCTCTTAAATGCCAAGTGTTGTAAATAAATTTATAGAAATTAACTTAAGAGACTGCATGTTGAAAATAGACTTTTTTACACCTAAGAAGGGTTCAGAAGAACTAACCCAGCTAAGAAGCTGTTCACTGAGGGGAGATCAGGCAGGTCAGGCACAACACTTAGCAGAGAAGCTAGCCCTTTCCTTTGTGGTTCAGCTCCAGGAGAAGGATTCAACACAGAGGGCCAAGTTTTTTACTTTGTATTTTGGAATAGTTTCAAACTTACAGAAAAGTTACTACATAGTTCCTATAACATTCTTGTACTGTACTTGTTACCATTATTTTTAACATTTTTCCACATTTATTTTCTTTCTCTCCCTCTCTGTCCTGTCCCCTCTTTTTCCCTCACCATGTACATGTTTTTTTTTTTTTCTGAACAAATTGAGAGCAAGTTGCAGACATCTTCCCCATTTACTTCTAAATACTTCAGTGTAAATTTCCCAAGAACAATAATATTCTCTTACATAATTATAATATAATTTACAAAGTCAGGAAATCAACTTTGATACAATATAGTATCTAATCTATAGGTATTATTCAAAGTTTACCAACTGTCTTAGTAATGTCCTAAGCAAAAGACTATCCTAAATCATTCAGTTGCCTTAGCTCTTTAATCTTTTATCTATAAAAATTTCTCTCCCTTTCTTTGTCTTTCATGTTATTGATAATGTTTAAGGGCAGAGGTCAGTTATTTTTTTTGAAAAATGTCCCTCAATTTGGGCTTGTCTGATGGTTCTTCATAACTGGATGAAATGATGACCTGTAGAGTCTATGTACTCTACTCAAGGGCCATTGTCTTCTCTAAATCTTCTAGCTCTATTTGAAATCACACTGATCTCTTTGTTCTCTGCACTCTTATTGCATTTAGGGTCAATACCATAACATTAGACCTAAATCTTTTGTAACTGACATAAATTTACCTGAGAAGAGAGGGTGTCTTCTGTACCTGTCATCATATAGCCCTCTGTACAGGAAGAAGGCAATCAATTAGGCTTCATGTCAGAAAAAAAAAATGAAATCTATGTTTCAGAAGCTATGTTTACCCAAAGAAATCTAAGCAACAGTGTCCATTTCATCATTCAACTGGATCCTCTGAACCTCCATTAATTTCTAAGGTCATCAATGGAAGAAGGCAGACAGACTATTTAAATTCATCTTATTCTGGTCATAATTAGCTTAGGAGATTCTGAGGAGACAATGATTCTAGAGGTGAATCTGAAGTTATGACAGAAATGAGGAGAAAATTAATTAAATTGGGTATCCATAAAGGTAGGAGGAAAAAAGAGTACTCATGTTTTCTTTCATAGTTTTTTTCAACTACAGCAGAATGTTTATTGTTATGTTTTAGTCTAGTGTGTGTGTGTCTTTTGGCATGCTAGAACACACAGCCTGGATCATCATTCAGCATCCCAGAGTGGCTCATGACCTGGAAACTGACTTATGTTACTCTAGTGTATGAGACTTCAGGTACAGATACTATTGTTTTCACCTCCATTTGCTGGGCTTCCTATGGCTTCTGAAGTGTTACCTAGTAGAAACAGGCTTTCCAGGAAGCCTTTGCATTAGGGAACTGTTAGGATCAGCTGTTCTCCATTCACAGCAGTTTGAGGCCCACTGGAGTTGATGTAGATTAAGAGTTTGAAGATTTGGTGACTTTAATATGCCCAACTTCTTGCAATAAGAGCTGAAAACATGGCTATAATAAGGATCCCCTTGTGCACTAAAAGCTTAGAGAACAGAGAAAATACATAGAACCTGCAACATCTTTAAAAACAAAACAGTTGCATTTTTAAAAAATATATGAAGAAAGTGGAAAACAGCAGAATCCCAGCTGAGGCAATCATTGCATTTTACGGATACTCAGTCTAAAGCATTTAAATTGGACAATTAAAAAGACACTGGGGAAGAAGGTAATGTTCCATTTTGGTACTTTAAACCTGTTGTTTATGTTTCACTGAGTGAGTTCTCAAAATTTTCAGCTGTTTCTGCTTAAAACCAGAGGTGCAAATATTTGAGATCTGGAACAAGATTATGAATCAAGATAGTCAAATTACTTTAAGGAAACAGAATGTTCAAGATTTCAGTGAACTGAGATGGAGAAAAAAATCATTGTAAGCAGTGAATCACACCGTGAAACAGAGGACATTTTATGAGAAAATACAGTATCAAAATGGAAACTCAGAGATACTATCCTTTAAAAGAATAATTAAAATAAAAGCATAATAATGCCTATTTCTATTTCTTTGGATTACATTCTCTTCATTAGCCCCACCAAATTCAGAAATATATGATATTATATTTTCTTACATATAGATTATTGAGCCCAGACACAGAATTTTTAAAATTATAATAATAATTTATGAAGGAACAAAAATGAAAATTTGGGCATCCAATCTCTTCAGTAAGTCAACACTTTTCCTTTCTAGTATACCAGTATGTCATTAATACCACAAAATATCTGTTAGGTACACGGCCTCAGAGTAGAGAATATATAATTAAGTTAAACTGACATAATACCTATTTACTGGAAAGCTATAAAAGAAAATAAACAAGTATATCAAACTCTGCTTTCTATTTATATTCAGTCCTGGCCTGTTTCCACATTCTCTGTCTACCATATGTAGCTATCAAACTAAGTGAAAGCAAATATTGAAAAAAATAATAAAATCTTTATAGCAGAGATATTAGCTCAATACATTAACTTTGGCTAGATATACTAATACTAGATAAATAGAGAAAAGGTATTAGCTTAAACATTTTGATTACTTTGACCAGTGAGGAGTGAATTACAAAAACCATTCATGTAAATAATATTTGAGGAATTCTCACATGCCGTGCACTATAATTGAGGCCAGGATATGGCAGTGAACAAGATGGTCAAGGTCAATACTTATCAATTAACCTCAAGTAGAACAATAAAACTAAAAGAAAAATAAACAAGGATAATATGAGATGAACTACTAGAGGGAAGGAATAAGAAGTGTTTGGACGGTCAGGGAAAAAGGTTTTGAGGAGGTGGCATTTAAACTAAAACCTGATGACAGGAAGCTCCAGCCATGAAATGACCTGAAAGCAGAGAGCCTTCTTGGTAAATAGAACTATAGGTGCAAAGGCTGGGCTGGATGGAGGGGGGAAAAAAGAGTGTTATGGTTTAGTGCAATGAATAAAAGCCTCTAAATTCATTTGTGCATGTCTCTGCCAGTTCAATCAAAAGAGTCCAATCAGTTTTGTGTAGACACAACTTACTGTGGGGTTTCTTCCCCATGGAATACAAAATCAGTCTAGGATGGGAATCTTGGTCTAGAAAAAACTTAACTTGATAGCATGGTCCTTCTTGGTAAAACCCTGCTTAGTTCCTCTTTAGAGGGCTCATGGGCTGTCTCTGAATCTTGACTCTTAAAATAGTATCTTTGTAAAAAGTCTGCAGAGATGAATATCAACACTTGGCATGCCATCTGCATAGAGCTAATTATATACACTTCGTTATTTGTCACTATAAGATATTTCAGAATGAAATGTGTGAACCATCTGCCAACAACTTTATTCACATTTCTTGGATCATCAACAAGAACCCTTATTCTTCTTTTCCCCCTAGGGAACATAAATTGTAATGTGCACAAGGTGGGTAGATGGAAAAAAAATTCTAAAAATGGCTTTGCCATGTACCAGAAAATAGTAGGTATTTTCATAAGAACGTCCTAGAATCATTTATATCCACTACTCTGCCATGTGTCCATGAGACAGTGTTATACAAACTAAAGCTAACCCCCCAAGTGTCAGACACGCACCAATGCTTTTGGCATTATTTACATGATTGTTGGGTAAGGAAGAACAAAGAATCCATGAGCTTAAAATAAATTGCAGTTTGCCATTTGATTATGTAAATATGTGGTTGCATGATCCCCAAATTCTCCAAATCACATTTTATGCACAAAGCCAAAACCAGCTTTAATATTTTGAAAAGCAGGTGCACAATTATTCCTGCAAAGAAAAAGAGAGTCATTTGCAGTGATTTTTGGGGGGAGATGATTGAGCAATTACAGGCGTACATGCTAATTTTGTTTCACCCTCTGACCATCTTCTGTTTGTAAAATGGACTGGCCTTTCTGTCTTTTAGATAAGAGAAAGAAATGCAGAAACAAAGATATGTACGTTGGACAATTTATGCAGTTGCCAGTCTACATCAACTTGGCACTACATGTTCAAGCACTTCTCACTGAGGACTTGTCATGGCCCTGCATTTACTAAAACACCCAGGCAAAGTTTAATGCCTACCTTATTGACAGTGTTGTCCAAACACCCCCACAGAAAGCCAGGGACTTGGTATTGCTTGCAACAGGTATATATATAAATAAATACGTATAAAAATATATATATTTTTAATTTTCATTCCAGTATAGTTAACATACAGTGTTCTATTAGTTTCAGGTGTACAATATAGTGATTCAATAATTCTATACATTACTTAGAGGTCATCAAGATAAGTGTACTCTTAATCCCCATCACCTATTTCACCGAGTCCCCCAACCTCCCCTCTGGTAACCATCAGTTTATTCCCTAGAGCTAAGTCTGTTTTTTGGTTTGTCTGTTTCTTTTGTTTCTTACATTTTGCATATGAGTGAAATCATATGGTATTTGTCTTTCTCTGACTGGCTCACTTTGCTTAGCATTATACCCTCTAGATCCATCCAAGTTGATGCAAATGGCAAGATTTCATTTCATTTCTTTCTTTTTTTTCTTTTTTCTTTTTTTTAGAGAGGATGGTGGGGAGGGGCAGAGTGAGAAAGAGAATCAGAGAATCTTAAGCAGGCACCATGCCCAGCATGGAGCCCAACATGGGGCTCAATCTCACAACTCTGAGATCACAACCTGAGCCAAAATCAAAAGTTGGATGCTTAACTAACTGAACCACCCAGGTGCCCGTAGGTTTCATTCTTTTTTTATGCCTAATATTCCAGTGTGTGTGTGTACACCACATCTCCTTTATCCCCTCATCTATTGATGGACACCTGGGCTGCTCCCATGATTTGGCTATTGTAAATAATGCTATAGTAAACATAGGGGTTACATATATCTTTTTGTATTAGTGTTTTTGTATTCTTTGGGTAAATACCCAGTAGGGGAATTAGTGGATCATATGGTAATTCTTTTTTTAGTGTTTTCAGGAACCTCTGTACTATTTTCCACAGTGGTTGCACCAGTTTGCATTCCCACCAAGAGCACATGAGTGTTCTCTTTTCTCTACATCCTCACCAACACTTGTTTCTTGTGTTTTTGACTTTAGCCATTCTGACAGGTGTGAGGCAGTATCTTATTGTGGTTTTAATTTTCACTGTGATGATGAGTTCAACAAAGTTGAACATTGTTTCATGTGTCTGTTGGCCATTTGTATGTCTTCTTTGGAGAAATGTCTGTTCATGTCTTCTGCCCATTTTTAAATTAGATTATTTGTTTTTTGGTGTTCAGTTGTATAAGTTCTTTGCAACATGTATAATTTTTAATAATACTCTCTAATAGTCCTCTCGGAAAGAAATTGAGAGGTGAAAGTAGAAGATTAAATGAGCCTATACTTTGATTTGGAAATTCAACTTACTTCCTTGCTACTGTGAGCTTCCCTCAAAGACAAAAGGACCACAAATTCACTGTGATTTAAGATTAGAACTTGGATGATTCTAGAAGGCATAAAAGTGACAGGAATAGTGTCCTTGAGTTTTGAGCTACTTGTACTACTTGAGCTCTGAAAATTTTCCAGGATAGAACTGTAATTAATATTATAAGCAGTCGAATTTCTATTTCCAAATAAAATTTTATAAAGTTGGCTTACATGTATACATCTAAAATGTATGTGTATACACACACACACACACATACACATACATACACACAAATACACACTATTTTTTAAACTATATTTCTACATCTATATTATAAGGATCAGATGAAGAATCTCTAATTGTAGGAAATTACATAATTCAAAGTCATTGAAATGTTGGGGTGTCTGGGTGGCTCAGTTAGTTGAGCGTCCAACTCGATTTCAGCTCAGGTCATGAACTCAGGGTCATGAGATCAAGCCCCGTGTCAGGCTCCATACTCAGCAGAGAGTCTGCTTATCCCTCTCCCTCCACCCCTCCCCTTGCTCTCTCTCTCTCTCTCAAAATGAATAAATAAAATCTTTTTAAAAAATCTTTGAAATGTCAATTACCTTTGAAAATTATCTCATTGAAACTACTTGGGAGATATTCAAGTGTAGATAATTTTACTTAAATAATTTGATAGGGCCACTGGTAAACCATTAGAAACACTTGCTATAAACAAACAGCAGCCAAGTATTGGAAACAGTCTATCATAATATCCTTGATAATAAGATGGGAAAATATATCTGTATACTAATTAATTTAGATTACATTGAAATAGTTAAATGTCCTCCTCAAAGGGGTACAGACACATGAATCAATATCACTTATAAGAAAGCATATACCACCATAGTCCACCTTTGACCATCTGTGCATCAAGCTCATGAATGTTTTGCATGGGGAAAAACTGCGAAGTTAATTATTTGCCCGTTAAAAGAAATGGAGAGAAATAGCCAACACAAGGGAAGAGTCAGGATTAAAAGTTACAAGAAAAAATAATGTTTAAGACTGTTGAATCACAGACCTGTACCTCTGGAACAAATAATACATTACATGTTAAAAAAAAAAAAAAAAAGGAAGAAAGGAGGAAGGGAGAAATGAAGGGGGGGAAATGGGGGGGGGGGAGGAACCAAGAGAATATGGACGCTGGGAAACAAACTGAGGGTTCTAGGGGGGAGGGGGGGATGGGTTAGTCTGGTGATGTGTATTAAAGAGGGCACGTACAAAAAAAAAGAATAAGAAGATAGCAGGAAGGGGAAAATGAAGGGGGGAAAGTCCGAGGGGGAGATGAACCATGAGAGACTATGGACTCTGAGAAACAAACTGAAGGTTCTAGAGGGGAGGAGGGGGAGGATGGGTTAGCCTGGTGATGGGTATTAAAGAGGGCATGTTCTGCATGGAGCACTGGGTGTTATATGCAAACAATGAATCATGGAACACTACATCAAAAACTAATGATGTAATGTATGGTGATTAACATAACATAAAAAAAAATAAATAATGGACCAAGTTTATCAAAAAGAAAATGAATAGTAAAATGTAGTTGGATTTTTTAAATTTAATTATTGTTAAAGATTTTATTTATTTGTGAGAGAGAGATAGCGAGAGAGAACATGAACAGGATGCGGGGAGAGGAAGAAGCAGGCTCCCCACTGAGCAGGGACCACCCCCCCACCCCCACCCCTGAAATGGGGCTGGATCCCAGGACCTGGGATCATTACCTGAGCCAAAGGCAGATGCTTAACTGACTGAGCCACCAGGTACCCCAGTAGTTGGATTTTTTAAAAAAGTGCAGGATAGGCTAGAATCTTTGCTGTGCCCTTTACTCACTGTATATGAATGAGCAAGTTGCTTAACTTCTCTGTTTCAATTTCTTCAACTATAAAATAGATATAATTTTTAAAAATACTGATCTTTTATGAATGTTGTAGGATTAAATGAGTTTAAAGGATGTTTAGGCACAGAGGCAGGTTTCAATGAATGTTAAAGTTCAATTGTATTTGTAAAGAAACAAGAAAGAGGAGGGTGATTTTGCTTAAAAGCCCAGTGTGAATCAACAGTGTTGAGACTGACAAAATACATTGATCTGGGGCTTGATTAAAAGAAGGAAAATATCAAGACTGAGAAGTCTATGGGAGTGTAGGCACATGCCAAACCACCCCCCTAGCTATTCATTTCTGGTACATCTGCTTTCTGCTGTCTCTCTTCCTTTGTTTCTCTATGCACATCTTTCTTGTATATCTTCCTCCCTCCCTCCCTTCCTCATTCTCTCCCTGTTTTTCTCTTTCTCTCTCTCTCTCCCCCTTTCTACACCACTTCTTAGAGGAAACTTCAACATTCTTGAGTGCATCTAGGGGAGAGCAAAGACTAGCTGGTGACAGCTGGAACTGGGGCACCAGAATGGCAGCTCCATAAACAGAGATGGCAGGGCTCAGGGACATGCTGAGGAGCAAAGCAAACTGTTTTCAAGACCACCAAATATACACAGTTTAACCAGGTCTGTGAAGCTTAGCAGGGAACAAGAAGAATAAATGGAGAAAAGATATTTGAATTAAAAAAATTTTTAACCTAAAACTTTGGAATTCAGAGTAGTCTCCTTAAAAATGTAACCCTGTGCACTTTTGGTGGGAATGTAAATTAGTGCAACCATTTTGAAAAACAATATAGAGATTTCTCAAAAAAATTGAAAATAGAACTACCATACCAGCAATTCCACTTCTGGGTATGTATCTGAAGGAAATGAAGTCATTATGTTGAAAAGATTTCTGCACCCCCATGTTAATTGAAACATTATTCACAATTACTAAGATATAGAAACAACCTAAGTATATATCTACCAATGAATGGAACAAGAAAGAAATTCTGCAATATGTGATGACATGGATGGATCCTGAGGGCATTTTGCTAAGTGAAATAAATCAGACGAAGACAAATTCTGTATGATCTCACTCACATGTGGAATTTTTTTTATTATGTTATGTTAATCACCATACATTACATCGTTAGTTTTAGATGTAGTGTTCCATGATTCATTGTTTGCATATAACACCCAGTGCTCCATGCAGAACGTGCCCTCTTTAATACCCATCACCAGGCTAACCCATTCCCCCACCCCCTCCCCTCTAGAACCCTCAGTTTGTTTCTCAATTTTTAAAAAAGCCAAACTCATAGAAACAGAGACTAGATTAATGGCCGCTGGGGGCTAGGTGTTGGGAGAAAGGGGGAGATGTTGGTCAAATGGTACAAACTTCCAGTTATAAGATGAATAAGTTCCAGGGATATGATGTACAACATGGTGACTATAGTTAATACTGTATTACATGCTTGAAAGTTGTTATAAGAATAAATTATAAGTGTTCTCACCAAAAAGAGAAAAAGGTAATTATGTGATGTGATAGATGTGTTAATTAATCTTATTGTGGTGGTCATCTTGCAACATATATGGATATCACATCATCACTTTGTACACCTTAAACTTACATAATGTAAGTTGTTAATTATATCTCAATATAGCTGAAAGGGGGGGGAAAAAAAGAACAGCTCCTTCATGAAGCAGTGAATTTCATCTCACCCAGAAGTTCAGAAAGAGAATGGAGAGCTTATGATTACCTTACAGCTGATTTAAAGAACCTGGAAAAGGCCTATCAGGTTTTGTGGGGGGTTGTTTGTTTTTTGTTGTTTTGTTTTTTGTTTTAAGCTCTAACCCCAACAAGGGGCTTGAACTCATGACGCTGAGATCAAGAGTAGCATGCTCTATGGACTAAGCCAGCCAGGCACTGTCTTGGCCTATTGGTTTAACATGACAAAACCAATGGCTTTGTGTTTGCTGTGACCTGAAGGGCAACAGAGGCCTTCCAATAAAACAAGCAATTCATAACAAACTTCATTTTGACTAAAAAATGGAACAGGATTTGGATTGCTCTATTGGATCAAGATATTAAAGTCTCTTAACAAAAGTGGAAAATACTACCTGGGTGTGATTTTTTTAATCATTATCATTTTACTGTGAATTTATTTCCCAACTGGACATATGAACATGTATATGAGCTAAAATGGAATTCATTTTTGTATATATAATAGGAAATTGATGAGAAGATATGAACAATAAAATACACTGGATTATGTTCTTCCTTTTGCTTTTATGTCCTTCCACTCAGGAAGGCGCTGGTTATTTATGTGATAATTGAAAGACATACCTCTGCAAAATACATAAGCCACAGAAGTATTATCAATAACGTGACCACACAGATACAAGAAAAAATATGTATAATTAAATTTAAAAAATTGCTATTTTCAATATACCCAATGTTATTGCTTTGTTAAGTATGTCAAAAAGGAAAGAAAAAACCCACAAGCCTTTACTATTATCTGTAACCTCAGTGCGATCTGCAATGCTATTTAAGGATGACATATACATATAAAAAGAAAGCATATATACAAAGCATCCCAAATATAATTACTTCTGAAACAGATTTCAAAAGAAACACTCATGATATATTTGCAAAGAGATATGATCACCTTGAAATTTTACTACTTACTTGCTAATGAGGATATAAAGATTATTCATTTTAGATGATGCCTTAGGAAATAAGATTTTTTCTTACAACATTCATCATGGACTCTTCTAGTTGACTTAAAACTGTATTTTCGACATTTGCCATTCAGAAAACTAAGAAGGCAAACATTCCTGGAGAGAAAGGTGTTTGAGAGCAATGACATAGCTCTTGGGTTCTCTAAGATCCTTCTCATCTTCTTCTAGAATACTAAGCTACTAGAGAGTGTTCTGGGAGGAATTTTGGGAAATCAACTTTGAGGCTGTATCTGTGGAAAAGAGAGCAGACTAAGCATGAGCAAGACATATGCAGGGATGCAGATAAAAAAAGATGGATTTTGAAGATGCATGGAATGGGTGAGAGACAGAGACAGAAAGGCAGAGACATGGAAACAGAGAGAGACAGATGTAAGAGAATCCAAAGATGGTTTAAATAGAGAGAAAAATAAAAAGAAACCAAACATGCTACCCAGTAATGCTATTATATTTTATTGTGTCCAGTGTGAAGGTTATGAGGAATATCTTGAGTAGTTCCCAGGAGTTAGATATTATTATTCTGTTTCTGCAGCCCATGATTTCATTTTGTTCAGAACAAACAACTGAACTTTTTGAAGATATTTAATGAAGAAATCTTTAAAGCCTTAGAACTTCATATTATTGCCTCAAGCCTGATCCTGCCTCCTCCACACATGGTGATACTGGAATATATCTTTTATTTCTTTGATCCCAAAGGTCACTTCTGCAAATTCAAACATCAAAGGAAAGGAGAAACTGGTGGATTATTTTTCTTACTGTAGCAATTATTTCAAACAAGTTCCATTTTGTCTTTTTTTCCTCCCACAATAGGAGGAACAGTACACACTTATTAAATCTTTTGCCACACCAGGAAATCAGTTCTTGCCACATGGTAAACTTTTGGATGATAAGAGCCACTGGTCAAAATATACTGAAGGTCAAGAGATAATAGATACAGTTCTTCTCACCACTAACACCATGTGATTTGGGGAAAATTATTTCCCCTCTCTGGATTTCTGTTCTGTCCACTGAAAAATAAAAATCCTTAATTCAGCACTTGCTAATGTCACTTGTACTAATGAATTTGTATTATTCTGTAAATAAACATGTAACCATATAACATACTAATGAAACGATTTTTGAATAATCATCTTATTCAGTTGTTATTTGACTTAGCACTTTATATAGGTGCATAGTTAATGTATTTAACATATATTTAAAAACAAAATATATTATAATCTTAAATAATATGCTCCTGATAGGTTTTAAAGATTTATTTATTTATTTTTGAGAGAGAGAGAGAGAGAGAACATGGGGGTGGGCAGTGGCAGAGAATCACAAGCAGACACCCCACTGAGGACAGAACCCAATGCGGGGCTTGATCCATGACCCTGAGACCATGACCTGAGCCCAAATCAAGAGTCAGACATTTAACCAACTGAGCCACCCAGGCACCCTTTTCCTGATAGGTTTTTGATGCACTTAATTCTATTTTGCTTTTGTAAAACAGTTATGGCTCAACTACTTTGTTAAAGTGGAGAGTATTACCACCTATTAAATGAATCACTCACACACGGAGACACACACACACGCCAAATCTATTCTTTCTTGCCATCAAAATAATTTATTTGTCATGCAAAGGGGGGGAGGGAGTTAATGTCATCTTAATCAGACAATAATTAAACACATCATTAAGAATGCTATAACATCAAGAAAATGGATCTCAAAATTGTGAAAAGTTCTTAGCAATTAAAAGATACAGGGGTGGGAGCAATGGGGTGGCTGGGATAGACATTGGGGAGGGTATGTGCTATGGTGAGTGCTGTGAACTGTATAGGACTGTTGAATCACGGACCTGTACCTCTGAAACAAATAATACATTATATGTTAAAAAAAAAGAAGAAGATAATAGGAAGGGAAAAATGAAGGGGGGAGTCAGTGGGGGAGATGAACGATGAGAGACTATGATCTCTGAGAAACAAACTGAGGGCTCTAGAGGGGAGGGGGGTGGGGGGGATGGGTTAGCCTGGTGATGGGTATTAAGGAGGGCACGTATTGAATGGAGCACTGGGTGTTATATGCAAACAATGAATCATGGAACACTACATCAAAAACTAATGATGTAATGTATGGCGATTAACATAATAAAATAAAATTTAAAAAAAGGTACAGTATAAATATTGGCTATTTTTAAAGAAGACTGAGTTTGGTATACTATGAAGGTTTAGGGAAAAACAAATGACCCCTTCAAATAAGTACAGTTCTCCAACCATAAATGATTATATTGTGGTAAGTTTAAGACTCATTTCATGACATTAATCTGTGGGAAGATTCCAGCTGAATTCTGTTATCAAAATTTTGAATATGATGTCCTAGTCTTCAAATTATAAAAACTATAAGCTAACTCATTGACTCGATGTCAAGGAAGAATCTGGATATATTTCTAAACATTAAAGTCTATTCACCCTTAGGGGGGAAAAATACAGTGATCTGTATGAACCACCAGAGTGATGGGACAAGATAAATTAATTTTGCTTCTTTGTGTGTGAAATGTCTATTAAAATTTCCAAGCACCATTCTATCCCTCACATTATTTCCACAATTTTTTTCAAACATAATATCCAATTTCTAACATGAAATAGAACATAAAGAAAATTTAAAGGAAAGAAAAATTAATATCAGATTTAAAAATTGATTTGAATATGTTGTAATTATCTAACTTAGATATTTAAATTCCTGCTTATTCTATTCAATAATCAAAAGAAAGGGTTGCCTGGGTGGCTCAGTCAGTTAAACATTTGCTTTTGGCTCAGGTTATGATCCTGGGGTCTTGGGATTGAGCCCCCACATCAGGCTCCCTGCTCAGCAGGAAGTCTGTTTCTCACTCTCCCTCTTCCCCTCCATCCTGCTCATGTTCTTTCTCTTGTGTACTCTCTCTCTCAAATAAATAAAACCTTTAAAAAAAAAGAATCAAAAGAAAAAAAAGAAAAGTTTAGCAGAAAACTGGAACTATAATAATTACTTTGTAGGTTTTAAAAAGAACCAAAGAAAGCCAAAATCTAAAAACACAATAGCTAAAATTTTGAACTCAGATGTATTTAACAATAAATTAAACAAAGCTAAAGAGAGAATTAGAGACCTGGAAGTAAAAAAAAAAAATGTTGAGGATTAAGCACAGTGGGAAGGCAAAAATAAGAATAGGTAGGAGACACTGAATACAGTGAGAAGTTCTAACATATAGATACTTATAACCCCAGGAGAGGAGCATATGGAACAAAAGTAATATTTGAAGATATAATAAACAAGAGTTTTTCAAAGCTGATGAAAGAAATCAGTTAATTGATTCAGACAACCAGTTAGCTCCAAAGTATACTAAATTAAAGAAATCTGCTCATAGATACCTTATTGCAAAACTGTAGGATACAAAAAAAACCAAAAAACAAAAAACAAGAGTAGCCAAAAAAGAGAAAAGATCAGAATTTTCTTTAAAGCTGACTTCTTTAAAACAATGAAACCAAAAGAAAATGGGTCAGTATTTTAATTGTGCTGAAAGAAAATAACTATCAATGTAAAATTCCATACTAAGTGAAAATAAGAATTCAAGAGAAATTTTAAAAATTTATACAATTGTAAACAGAATTCATTACAGAAAGACTCTAAGAAGAATACGCACACACACACACTGGTATATATTAACATATATTCACATATATTGACATATATATGAATGATACATATGGATGAAAGGTAGATAGATTTAATGTGCTGTAAGGTCTTTGCATTGTCTGGAAGAGGGATAAAGCACTAATTAATATTGGACTTTAAAATCAAATACGTATTTAATCACTTCTAGCATAACCACTAAAAAAAAAAAACAACACAATAAAGTATAAATTCCAAATACATAGTGAACAAAATGGAATAATATAATCTACCTATGCAAAAAAAAAAACAAGAGAGACAAAAAGAGAACATAAAATGGGTGTAGGAAATAGGTAAGTGTATACACACCAAAAAAAAATGATAATTAAAAAGATATTAGTAATTACATTAAATATAGGTCAATTAGAAACTCCAATTAAAAAAAAAACAAAGGTTATAAAATTATAATAAAAGGGGTGCCTGGGTGGCACAGTTGATTAGGCATCCGACTCTTGGTTTTGCTCAGGTCATAATCTCAGGGTCATGAGATCAAGCCCGTGTCGAACTCCCGGCCCAGAATGAGGTCTGCTTGGGATTCTCTCTCTCCCTCTCCCTCTGTCCCCCCACCTGTGTTTTCTTTCTCTAAAAGAAATAAATCTTAAAAATAAGAAAAGATTATAATAAAAAAAGAACCCATATGTTTGCTTCTTACAGGAGATGTGTATAAAATATAAAGATACAGAAAGTTTAGTTGAAAATAAAAGGATAAAATTTAAAATACACTATGTGAAAAATAGCAAATATTAAAACTGGAATAGCTGTATTAATTCAAACTCAGTAAACTTAAGGGCAACAGGCATTAAAAGGAATAAAGAAAAATGCATTGTTAGAATGAAATGTTCAATTTACCAGTAGGATAAAATAATTCTAAATATGTATGCCTATTTAATGTATGTATGTATAAATATGTATGCAATGTATGGTTTTAGAATACATTAAACAGTATAGACATAACTATAAGGAGAAATCAGCAAAACCACAGTAACTGTAGAAATTTTTAATACAGCTTTCTCAATAACATAGAAAAAATAGGAAAAAATACTGAGTATAAAAGATTTGAAACAGAGCAATTAAAAAATTTGACCTGACAGACATGGATGAAATGTATCCCACAAACATAAAATACAAATTCTTTTCAAGTATATCTGAAACATTTACCAAAATTGACCAAAGTAAATCTCAATATATTTCTAATTGTTAAAATTATAAAGAAAATGGAATTAAGATAAAAATCAATAATGTTTCCATGATCTGGGGAAATTAAGAAATGAAACACTTTAGAGCCATGGGTCAAGGAACAAATTACAAGAAAATTAGAAAATATTTTGAATTAAATAATAGCTAAAATACATTTCAAAGTTAAGAGAATCAGCTAAAGCTATATTTATTAGGCAATTTATAACTTTAATTTCATACTTGGGAAAAGGGATAGGACTAAGAATTTATAAACTCTGAATCCAACTCAAAATGCTAGAAAAGTGATAAAAAATTAATAGATAAAAAATGACACTGATTAATGAAATAAACACCAACACACCAAAGAAAGCATTGGCAGATGAGAAGGTGGTTCTTTGAAAGGAGTAATAAAATTAAAAAACCCCTAAAGAGAATAATAAAGAAAATAAGAAATAAGACAAATATTTTTAAATCAATTTCAGAAAGAGAAAAGAAAGCTCCATTAAAGATTCTACAGACATTATATAATGTAATATGTATTATAAAAAAGATCACCATGCCAAAAAATGTAAATTTACCAAGATGTAAAGAGTTGTAACTTTTAAAGAAACTGAATCCATAATTTGAAAACTTCATACAAAGAAAACCAGCCCCACCAGCCTCAAGGGTGAATTCTACCAAACATTTAACATCCATTCAATTAGAATACCAAGATACCTTAAAGATATTTTGAGAAAACTTATTGGTCAACTTCATTCAAAAATAGATACAAAAATCCTAAGAAATGGCAAAATACTTCAGAAATATATAAAAGGGACAACAAAGATAGGATTTTTTCAGGAATAAAGATTGGATTAATGTTTAAAAATCCATCAGTATTGTATGTCACATTGACAAAAGAAAAAAATGATATAATCATCTCAATAGATGCAGATTAAGCATTAGGCAAAATTCAACATTCATTTATGTTTATAACTTAGCAAACTAGGAATAGAAAGAAATTTCTTAATGTAAGAAAGAACAATTATAGGAAATCTGTAATATTTAAAGTTGCTCTCACTTAGTGGTGAAAGTTGAAAACCTTTCCTTTGAAATCAGGTTCAAGACAAGTATGTCTGCTATGACCACTTCTATTCAACCTTATACTGAAAAAAAAAAATAAAAGCAAGAAATAGAAGTGTAAGAATTGGAAATGAATAAATAAATAGGCATTATTGGCAAAAGGACTTGATTACATAAGTAGAAAATCAAAAGAAAATTCAGAAAAGCAGTAAGACTTGGTGATCCACATACAAACAAAAAGCAGAAAATAAAATCAAAAGATACTATTTATAGTAGCAAAAAATATTAAACTAAATTATGTAAGTTCTCTATGCAGACCTTTACAAAACATTGTTGTAAGAAATGCAAGAAAGCTTATATAAGTTGAGATGTAACATTTTAATTGACCAAAGACTTAATATTAAAAAATCAATCTCCAAATTAAACCATAGACTCAATGTAATCACAATGAGAATTGCAATGGATTTTTGGTTTTGTTTTTGTGGAACTTGACAAGCTGTTTCTGTAATTTATACGAGGATGCAGAAGATCAAGAACAGCTACGACTACCTATTTTCAAATGTTTTGTGCTCTGAAAAATTACTGAAGACCACAAAGAGTTTTAATTTGTATGGGTAAGATATATTGATATTTACTATATTAGATATTAAAACTGGGAACACTTAAAAATATTTAAGATTAATTTTTAAATAACAACAGTGAATACATTATATTTTAACATAACATAAAGAACATATTTCAACATATAAAAATATTGTATTTTCCAAATCAAAAATAATTGGTAACAATGGTGGCCCTGTTTTACATATTTACTAACTTCTGCTGCGTACTCATATTGTCTTCAGAATTAAAATCTGTGACATACACTGTTTGGTTGAAGTATATGAAGAAAATCCAACCTCACACTTTAAGTAGCTAGAAAAGGTGGAATCATACACATCCTGAGAAATCTTGGGGACCACATGGGTCTCAGACACACTTTGGGAAGCAATGGCCAAGAAAATGACTAGAGAATGATGACCTGGTCTATTTATTATAAAGTGGCAACAGTTTGGTGTTGGTAGAGAGAGAAAAAAATAGACCAGTAAAACAATATAAAGATCCTAAAAATATACATGGACTCTTAATTGATAGATGATGTAACTGTCATTATAGAGCCACAGGAGAAGGATGATGATCTTTTCAATAAATGATGCTGGGGTAATTGGATATCCATGTCAGAAGAAAACAAAGCTTTACCCCTCCTTTGTACCATATAAAAAATCAATTTCAGTTGGATTTTAAACTAAAATAATCAAACTTTTAGAAGTGTAGAGAAGAATATTATAAAATTCTCAGGGAAGGGAAATGTTTTATTTTTACTTTTAACAGAAAACCAAAAACACTAACCACAAAAGTGAAGACTGATATTTTTGACTACATTAAAATTAAATTATTTTTCTCTAAAGGTATCAGGAGAGTTGATAGGCAAGTCATAGAATGGAGATGGTGTTTACAATTCAAAGAACCAATAAAGGAGGTGTAAATGCAGAATATAGCACCACACAGTAGGAGATATTCAAATGGCCTATAGTAATATGAAAAGCAGATCTTTAATCATCAGGAACATGCAAATTAAAACCATAATGATATTATCATTACACATCCACCAGAATATGTTAAATTAAAAAGACTGACAAACGGGGACTCTCATAAAGTTTGGCATTATCTACTAAAGCTGGACTCACCCTCTGTGACTCAGCAATTTCATTCCTATGTACAGACTCAACCAAAATTCATTCACATGCACCAAGAGATAGATAAAAGAATATTCACAGCAGCCTCATTATTAACAGCCAAAAGCTAGACTCAACCTAAATGTCCATGCACAGTTGATTGGATAATTTAACTAGAGTTCACTAGAACACTATAACAGCATGAGAACACAAAGACAATGGTTATATAAAAACATGGATGGATCTCACAAACATAATGTTGAACAAAGAAACCATACACAAAAAGAACACTTACTAGGTAAATCAATTTACACACCCAGTTTTTCTTTATATGTGTTATATTTGACAGTAAAAATTGTTTTTTTAAAAAAGGCTAACACTGTTATGCAATGACGTGTATAACCACACATGTACCAGAAGCCTTCCAAAGTGCTTAATATGCATTATCTCAGTCACTCTTGAAAAGAATCCCTATTTTATAGATGAATAATCAGAGGCATAGAAAGATTAAATAACATACCACAATCACAAGTGACAGAACCAAAAACAGAGTTCTGAATTCAGAGCTTACAGAGCAGTCCATCGCATATGCATTACCTCATTTAATCTTGTAAACTTGCAAGGAAGGAGCTATTATTTCTATCCTGTATGAGAAAAAAATAGCCCTGAAGAAGTTAAATCATACACCCAGGGTCACAGAGCAAGGGGAAACCCATTACACTGCTATCTTTGAGTAAAACAAACAGGTACCTTTTTATTTTTTACTTATACAAGTCCACTGAAATAAATAACCACCCTTGCTTATACTAAGTAATTTGGTGAATAAAACATGCTATACCGAGCCATATGACCTATTTGTTCCAAAATATAAAGTGATTCCCTGTTTCCTAAATAAGAATTGAGAAGTAACATGCATTCGTTTCTGGCTTTCCATTGTAGTATGTGACTAATGATTTTGCTTTTGTGACATTGGATCCCTGGGGCCTAAGCAGGACTAGTCCTGATAATTAGAAAACCAATTCAAAAGACAAGTGCAGAACAGCTAACCAGACAGAGAAACAGGCAATGCTACCTCTGGGATAATTCCTTTGTGTTCCTGGTGTCTTTATCACAAACTGCAAGTATGACGGGACAAGAAACCACGTCAGAGGATCCAAGGAGAAGAAGAGAAGGAGCTTAGTCTGAGAGAAGTGGAGAGAGACAAAAGAGGTGATAAAGAGAAAAAAAAAAATGAAGGGAAAAAAATAAGGCCAAGGAGAGAGAACAAATTTTAAAACAGAATTTCCATTTTTTGATACACTGAAAAGAAGAAAGGAAAGAAAGGAGGGAGGGAGGGAGGGAGAGAAGAAGGGGGGAGAGAAGGAGGGAGGGAAGGTCCGAGGGAGGGAGGGAGAGAGGGACTGAGGAGGGAGAGAGGGAAGGAAGGAGGGGAGGAAGGAGGGGGGAAGATCCTCCCCTTAGGGAAAAAAATAGAGAAAAGGGTGATGATAACAAATTCCATCCCGAATTCTGCCAGTTTGTAGAATCAGATCACATCCTCAGTGACTCCCAGCATTTAATCACCATTCCTTTCTAACTTTCTCAGCCTGAATTGAAAAAGGCCATCCCACATTCAGCATGATGTTACAATAAAATGACTTCTTCCAGGAACTTGCCTTGTAATTTGGTGAATTACAATTGCCCACCCAACAAAATAATGTGATGCCTGTTAGTGACCTAAAGTCTTCAAAGTACCATTCCCTTGATTCCCTGCCCTGGAAATAAGTGGTTTGCCACCAAATTTATTATTTCAGAAGGGCCTAACTACCATTATTTGAGTTGCTATTGCACACAGTAGTACCAGTAATATTGACAGCAAATACTTAGCATCAATTTTAAAAACAAGATGAGCTTTGCCCAGCGTCTCATATCGTCTCCCTTTTGAGCTCCTTTAACTGTGCTAACAATCTTTTAATGTGCCATTTCAGCTGAAGGGGATGCTCAATCTTAACCATCAATTTTATGCAGACTCCGATTCAAAGAAATGTCACCATTGGCATTTGTCTTGTTTCCAAACTCCATCCTGTGTGATTTGTAAATCTCCATTCCTGATGGGGGAAAAAATGAAATTCATATCCTATATTTTTATGAGGCAATACAGAAAGTTCAGCAGTTTTCTGAAGCTGGGAGAATGGCAGAAATATCTTTGTCATATAAGAAGACAGTCCCAATCTCTTCCAAGGGAGCTCCAGCAATGGATAAAGGAACATTCTTTAAAATCCTAAATTAAGTTCTAAAATCTATAAATGGTTTGATATAGGAAGTAGATATTTTGAAAAAGTTATTGCCATGAATATCATAAACTGAAAAGAATATCACTACATGATACCTAACATGGTGATTATTTTCACAGGTATTTTTCTAACCTCTGCTTGCCCTCAAAATTTTCTCTATTATTTCTTTATAATTTAGAAAAACTTACTTATAATTTGAGGTAAAACTATACAAATGCTATCAACAAGGGGCTAGTTTAACTAACAACCAGTACATTCTCCCTGAAGTAAAAGGTCAGAAAAAGACATACCCAAATTAGTATCAAATATATATGCTGCTGGAAAGCAAGAGAACTGAGTAACTCTTACGAGGTAGAAAATCACTACCTCCAGAATTAGGAGTAATGGGACATTGAGCATTCTTTGTGTCCACCACAAGAAGAGGGCTCAAATGGTTTTCCTGTGTCCACTCCCATTAAAATAGAGATTTGGAAAGGAATCCCATTGGAGAATAATTTCATGTGTAGTTTAGGGGCCTATTTATATAGGTATGAAGCTCAGACATCTCTTTTAATATCAGTAGGGGTCAAACAAGGAAGAAAGAAATGACATTATTTTTCTGGATTTAACATCTGGCTTTAAGTATTCTGTCAGGCAGCCTGGGAAAGGCTGAACCAGAACAGGCCCATCACTGCAAAAGTTCTCTACCAAGGGTAATCCTTCCGCCCCCCGCCCCCCAGCATACATGTGGCAATGTCTAGAGACATTTTTGGATTGTCAACTGCAAGCTTGCACTGTAATCTAATGGATGGAGGCCAGGGATGCTGCTAAACATCCTAAAATGCACAGGATAGCTCCATGACAAAGAATTATCTGGCCCAAAATGTAAATAGTACCAAGGTTGAGGAACTTTGGCTTGGGGATTATCCATGTATAAAAATGACAGGTATGGGGCGCCTAGGTGGCTCAGTCATTAAGTGTCTGCCCTCAGCTCAGGTCATGATCCCAGGGTCCTGGGATAGAGCACCTCATCGGGCTCCCTGCTCCATGGGAAGCCTGCTTCTCCCTCTCCCACTCCTCCTGCTTGTGTTCCCTCTCTTGCTGTGTCTGTCAAATAAATAAATAAAATATTAAAAAAAAATGACAGGTAGCTTAAAGTTAGGTACACAATATACTAATTAAGTTCAATGAGGTTTTTTAGAGTTAAAGGCAAATAAAAACTAACTGGATTACAGTTTAATTCTTGATTTGTTTTTTTTTTTCTATGTTAAAGTATATCGTAAAGAAATCAATGCTTAATTTATTTTGTCATTTGAAAATTAAAAATATTGTTCTAAGACAACATCAAAAACCTGATGTATAAAAAAATTGATATATTGTGCCTCATCAAGATTAAAACTTTGTTCTTCAGAAGGCACTGTTAAGAGAATAAAAGAACAATCCACCAAGTGGAAGAAATATTTGCAAAACATATATCTTATAAAGGACTCGGGGATAAGAAGTAGGGAGTAAGAAATTGTATACAGGCATCTGAAGCTCAGGAAAAAAATAAAATTGATATATTGTGATATCAGTGATATACATTTTAGGGTTATATAGTTATACATAGTTATATATAGTTAGGGTATATATTTTATACACAGCTGTGAGATCAATGATACCTCAAAATTGTGGATGGAGATATTGGAAGCCAGAAATCTAACAGAAAAAAAAAAAGATGTCTATCAAAAAGAGGTTATACAGCATGAGCAGAAGCTTAGAGGAAGGAATGATTCAAACAGATTGACTATTAGTGATTTAAAGGCAGCATACAATAGATCCTCCTTATCAGGGGAGGATATGTTCCAAGAACCCTAGTGGATGCCTGAAACCATGGATAGCACAAAACCCTGTATATACTGTTTTTTTCCTATACATACATACTTGTGATAAAGTTTAATTTATAAGTTTGGCACAATAAGAGATGAACAACAATAACTACTAATAAAATAGAACATGTATAACAACATACTATAATAAAAGTTATGTGAATGTGGTCTTTATCAAAATATCTTAATGTACTGTACTCACCCTTCTTGTGATGTGAGATGATAAAATGCCTACATGATGAGATAAAGTGAAGTCAATGGCGTAGGCATTGTAACATACCGTTAGGATACTACTGACCTTCTGACAATACGCAGAAGGAGAATCATCTGCTTCCCAACCACAGTTGGCCACGGGTAACTGAAACCACAGAAAGCAAAACTGCAGATAACAGGGGACTACTGTATTTCATTCATCTACTGCATCTTCAAGAACAGAGTACAGTGCCTGGAAATCAGAAGACCCGAAAAAATGACAGATGGCTAGTGAGCAAGGCACATGAAGGCAGCAAAAGGAAACTGTCTTTAATGAAAGGTGGGAGGCTGAGGGGAAAAATTCATCATATTAGTGACTTTGCCTCAGAGATATCTGATACTAAAATTGGCATACATTCTTCTAGAGTGTGAGAGAATTTCTCCGAAATGGAAGCACCAGGAATTTTGCAGATGCCCCGGTTAGGAATAAATAGGTGCCTTAAGTTCTAGACTCAGCTACAAGGAAAAGTGGTAACTGTAGAGCCCCTGAAATTCTTTCTGGCATCAGGGGAGTTTGGAGAGTTGATTCAAAAGGTAAAGATAGAAGATAGGTTAACAAAAGAGAGTGCCCAGGTCAACTAATGGGTCATGTGCCTTGCAGGCATTTTTAAAGCCCTACATTAGGGCTTTTTCTTATTTAAAAAATCCTTTCATCCAACAACTTTAAGTACTGTATGTTTTCAGTACTGTGACAGAAATATTGTGTAAAAAAAAAATTTTAAGGTGTCCTTTCAGTACTGTGCCAGAGGTGTTGTGGAAGATATTAAAAACAAAAAAAAACATGACTGCAGGCAACCACTGGAGAATCAGGAGTCAATGTACATCCACATTTTGGAGGTATTATTAAAGTTCATAGAAACAGTATTTTAATACATCTATAAATTATTTAGAAGCATGATTTCTTCAACACTTCCATGAGATTGCCCTGCTATACCTTAAACCAAATGTATATGTACTTACACGTGGAAGGCATAAAAAGTAGATTTTGGTCAAACTCACCAAAACACTGGATAAGTAAACATCAGGAGTTACATTAATGAGTGTCTTTTATGGGCTCAGCACTTTCATCTATGTTAATTCAGCTATTAAGTGGCAGCATGTGGAAGTGTACACAGAGGCCATAGGATCCACAACCACCCTTTCTTCTCTCCTCCCTGTTGTCTTTGCCCCAGAGCTCCTTCCCTTTCACCCTGCATGTGTCAACTCAGATTGACTAATTTATATATTCATGCTCTTCCCTTTAAAGAAATGCTTAAAAAAATAAAAAATAAGTCACCCTGACACATGACAATTTTGCAGAAGCACTGGAAGTTCTTTCAAGTGTTGCTATGAGATAAATTATATACCAAAATAATGTACTGTCAGGTACATTTCTTTCTTGCCACTTGGATAGATTTAATAACGTAGTAGGTCCTTTCCACCTCTAATTGATAGTTGGCATGGGATTTGACATTTTGTCTGGGTAAAATTATATCTCCTAGAGGGAATTTTCAATTGATAAAGTTAATTTCAGTCATTTTGAACTTTCAGCAAGTCCGGGAGATTTTTAGAAAAAGAGTAACACTGTCAACCAATGAGTCAAGTGATTATATATTTTAGTTTGAATTTTTTGAAATCACATGAAAAGGCAATTCACACAGTTTTTGATACCAGGAAGAATACTCAGGGGTTATATGTCTATCAAATGTATCACCTCAAAAAAAAAAAAGCAAACATACAGATTTTATTAGGAAATCGGGTAAACTCAAAGATTTAGAAACATATTAAGATAATTTCAGCCAAATCACCAAAGTTTTTTCCATCCTTTGTGTAGATAGGTCATAGACACTGTGGTCTATGGTCCATAGCTATGGTCATATGCATTTTCTGAATTCCTCTCCACATGTACAAATAAGAAATAAAATTTAAAAGGTCCTCCTTCTGGATAACACCAATAGATGCTTTAAACATACGCAAAATCTGGCATTTTAAATTATATACTTTGGGATGAAATTAGGTATCATATTAGGGAATGAAAGTCATAAGCAAAAAAGCAAAATGTCCACAAATGAAACATAAATAGACATCCTTAAATGTGTTACTTGAAAAGTTTTGATGACAGCACAATCCAACAGTTTAAAATAAAAATTAAGATGTTAAAAAAAAAAGATGTGGTACATATATACAATGGAATATTACTCAGCTATCAGAAAGGATGAATACCTACCATTTGCATCAACATGGATGGAACTGGAGGGGATTATGCTCAGTGAAATAAGTCAAGCAGAGAAAGACAATTATCATATGGTTTCACTTATATGTGGAACATAAGCAATAGCACGGAGGACCATAGGGGAAGGAAGGGAAATCTGAAGGGGGAGAAATCAGAGAGGGAGGGGAACCATGAGAGACCATGGACCCTGGGAAACAAACTGAGGGTTTCAGATGGGATAGGGGTGGGGGAGGGGGTAACAGGGTGATGGGTATTAAGAAGGGCAGGTGTTGTGATGAGCACTGGGTGTTATATGTAACTAATGAATCACTGAACACTACATCAAAAACTAATGATGTACTATACAGTGGCTAACTGAACATAATAAAAAAAAGGATCCTTAAATTAGGTCCCTACAGTCAAAAAAAAAAAAAAAAAGATTTTCACTTAAACATATAGCCCATCTGTCTAAAACATGGAGGAATATTCTGTCATACACTTCACCATTTTAACTAGATGTTTTTTAATATGTCAAGGGTTGGGGACCCCAGATAGTTTTTCACTTTTTAACCAGATGTTTAGGATGCAATCTCTTCTTGCCTCACTATGATATTTTGCAGTCTGTTCCTTCTTGCTCTTCCACCCTCTCCCATCTTGCAACTCTACACTGCTAATTGTCTTGGTCTGAATGTGAAACATAGAGAAAAAGGGAGGATTTCAATTCTAACAGCAAGAACTCTCAAGTCAA
The DNA here is from genome assembly GCF_002201575.2 of Neomonachus schauinslandi. Lineage (NCBI taxonomy): Eukaryota > Metazoa > Chordata > Mammalia > Carnivora > Phocidae > Neomonachus > Neomonachus schauinslandi. The sequence goes on from NC_058412.1 coordinate 67,243,442, forward strand.
TAGTTTTTATGGATATAGCTCAAAATATTCCTAAAGATACATCTGCTATATCTTAAATAATTGTTAACTACTGTTTAATGAAAATAAAATTAAATGTTCATGAACAACTTAGACAATGGAAGAGAGATCAATTTTAGGCCAAGAAACATCAGCATGATTTTCCCAAAACTATGTAAACTGTCTCGTGTGAAATTGTTTTAATACCCTTAACTGCTACACCAACAGCAACTACTTGTGCCTGTATTTTCAGTCTCCATAAAATCCACTGACTTCCTCTACAAGTCTAAGCACCTTTTACTATTACATAACACAAATTTATCCCAGAGTTTTTCCCATGTCTAAAAACTCCATCAGGCTGTTGAGTGCTGCCAAATTAGAATGCATTTTCAGACAATAGACAGAAAAAAAGAAATATGGAGAGGAAATACTTTGCCACAGCTAATATCATAAAGTCACAGGATCATGTTTCCCTATCAATAAGTACCAATAACAGATATTAGATCCAGGATGGTTTCAAGGGTACATACTGATAATTTAATTTTTCCTACCAAAGGAAACAAATTAAAACCATCTCACTGAAAAGGAGCTTAACAGAAAAATAAATTCTAATTTATCTGTCAAGAATATTCTGTGGGTATACAAATGGAACTATAATGTTCCCATAGTGGTAGACCTGAAATAATTAACCACATGAGTATTTACCATTAATGATGCAAATAACTGATGACTTGGAGAGTGGTGCTTCCATATTTATTAATTTAACAATATTTTATTTGTGTATTGATATCCCTTATTTAAAATGTTTATCAATTCTATAAGAAATCCAATGAAAAGTAGAGAAAACACACCAAGCCATTTTTTCTAGATGCCTGAAACCCATGGGAGGAAAAAAAGATACACAGACATGTAAATAGATATAGAAGAGATATTTATCCATAATACTTAGTGCATTATTAGCCTTGGAGGAAATAAGGGATATATTAAGAACACAAAAACAAAAAAGGAGAACTAAAACCAGAGTAGAAAGTGGTAAGCAAATTTGAAAGCCAGAATTGCTCTGAAGACAAAAGTCAATCACAGCATTGCAATGAAGACACTGAACCTTGGTATAGAAGCAAAAAGGGAGAGATGAATGTAAGATTATTGGTTTAATCCAGGGACCCTAAAAGAAGGCTAAAGATTTACTCATTCCCCACTGCCAGGTTAAAGAAACGCAAATCCTTTCTGAGGATATATATATATATGTGTGTGTGTGTGTGTGTGTGTATACATATCTCTCTCTATATATATACATATCTATATGTATGCATATATACATATATATATCTATACATATACTATATATCTATATGTATACATATGTATACATATCTATATGCCTATATACATATATCTGTATACATATACACACACACATATATACACACAGTTTGATATCAAAGAACTTAAAATATTGTGTCAGCTAGAGATTATAAGACGCTTATGGATGAGATATTCTAAACAATGATTTTTAGAATAAGCAAGCTCTAAGATACTATTAAAAGGGATTAGGCAAACCTGAAAAAATAACTAAATAGAATTTTTAGAAATTAAAAAAAGTTATGGAAAAATTAGAAATGAAAACAGATGCCCACACAGATAAATGAATAAAGAAAATGTGGTATAAACATACAATGGAATACTATGAAGACTTAAAAATAAATTAAGCTCTTCCATTTATAACATAAACCTGGAGGATATTACCTTAAGGAAAACAAGTCAGTCACAGAAGGACAAATACTGTATGACTCCACTTACACAAAGTAACAACATTAGTTAAACAAGATGAATATGTTCTAGAGATCTCCTGTACAGTATTGTGCATACAGTCAACAATATATTGTACACTTAAAAATTTAACAGGATAGATCTTGTGTTAAGTACTCCCCCCCCCCCAAACAAGAAAACTTTGGATGGATGTGTGCATTACCTTGATTGTGGTGATGTTCTCATGGGTGTATGCATATGTCCAAATTCATCAAACGGTATGCATTAAATATGTGCAGTTTATTGAATATCAATTAAATTTCAATATAGCCATTTTAAAAAGAAAAGTTTTAAATGGTTAAAATAAAAATGTTAATAGATTAAATATCAGAATAAGCAAAACTGAAAAGGAAAGTCATGAATTCAGAGACAGTGCTGAGGAAATTATTCCAAATTTTTAGAAAGAAAAGCAGATGGAAAATTTAAAAGAGGGGGTAAGAGTCATGGAGGAAAGAAAGAGACCATCCATTCTATAAACATTCAACAGCATTTATTAAGTATCTATTATGTTTTAGGGGATTTCTAGTCTCTGAGAAAAAAAAAGTGGGAGAAAAAGATATGAAGTAGGAAGTATGGAGTAGATCACATAATGATGATGGCTGTAATAGGGAAAACCAATAGAGAGGATAGAGTCAGAAGCTTAATGAATCCAGAAATAGCTAAATAAACATTTATTAGCAAGGTGCAAGTAACTGCCAAAAGCAACTAGAAATAGCCACAAGTCATTGCCTTTGGAGCTCTGGGTTAGAAGTCGGGAGGCATGAGGCAAGAGACACTCCTGTAGCACTGAGGTGTTGTATGTGTATGCAGCCGTACATGTGTGAGTGTGTCTTTCTCTTTAAAACAAGGGGAGAAGAAACTTGTGAAAAAAAAGTTTTTATGGAACTTATATGCTTTCCATATCCACTAGAGGGAATAGTGAAGTCTGTTAGTGTACCCTAAAAAATATAATCCAAAAAAGAAAACAAGACAAAATATGACCAAAAAAATCACTTATCTGTTCCATGCTGACTTCCATTAAGATACAGAGGCCATCAAGCCTGTTCCCACTCTTCCCTAAAGTTTTTCTAAGGCAGAGACTCATGCTCTAGGTCCATGGGGACAAAGCCAATTCAAATCTCCTCCCCGCTATCGCTCATGCGCTTCCCTCTTCCTCTTGCCTCGCTCCCCAATTTTTAAAAACAAACCCTTTTATATACTAGAATGGAATCTGTCTGTCCTCTGAAGGAGAAGACAATAATTTTCTACAGAATTTCATTCTAGGGCTAGAATTCAATTGTAGACACCTCCATCATTTATTTTACTTCCATGGGCTGTTGAAGAATTGAAGCAAAGTATGTATTTTTGTTTTCCCCCTAAATGTGAAGGTAAAAAAGAATTGGCAATTTTGCTCTCCAAAAAGCAGGTCATAAAGGAGGTATTAAACATAACAAGATAACTGGAAAAGCTATCTCACCTTTAATTATACTAAGATCTACTAGAAAAAAATTTCTTGAAAATCACATGCCAAACACAATATAAAATAAAACTTTGATAACTTTTCTGTCATAAATTGATAGGATAGAAAGTACCTGTTATAAAAATATTTGCTTGTCTGGGATAACTTCTGCATACAACATAAATATAGTTTTACATTTCAGTGTCAAAATCTCAATTAAGGATCATAGCTGTATTCTCCCACACAATGTATAACACATAAAGCCAATACATCTTTCAGTCACAAGCAACCTAATTGTAATATTGAAGGAAAATATCTAGGTTATTTTCAAACTAGGAAACTGAAAGGTAATAAACTGATTATGTCCATGTAACAATTAAAGCTGTCCATATGCAGTACAAGTTTGGTTCATAACAGAAGGCCACAGAACAGGTCCTCTCTCTGGTCTTGATACATAAGGAAAACATGATATACATTGTCCTGTCATAATCTGCAATATTACAACTGTCTGAGCAATATGTTTTCCACAGGGACATTTCCATTTGACCCCTTTTTTTCTGAAGCACTGCCAATTTTGTCAAACTATTTGCAAGTTTTCACTCCGTTACTTTCAAAGCTACCAAGTTTATGTGATCCAAATAATTTAGAAATACCTTGTAGCCACCTGGAAATTGTACACACAAACTGTGTTTCTGAATTGGTGGAATTCTCTTAAGAGATCACATTTTTATAAGATAAATTTTCAAATCACCAAAGAAAAAGTCTTTACTGTAATAGCTCTCTGAATAGTTAAGTCATCATGACAAAGATAAGTGCCAAAAACTGACAGACACAAACTCTGTATAGTCTAGGTAGCATGAGGGACAGAACATTCCTGAAGGCTCCAGCTGCTCATTTAGACACACATTCTGAAACTGTTTCCTATAGAAACTGTGCTGTCATTCTCCAACTGGAAGAAAACAAAACAAAACAACAACAAAAAAACATACTTTTTTTTTTTTTTTAGAAAAATTCTCCGTCTCACTACTCAATCAGTGAAGAAAACACTCTTAATTTGTTACTAGATATGAAAGTGCAAGGAACTTTGAACTCATCAGATAAAAAATTTAATGCAGGCTATAGCTGCAGGCTCAGAAAACATGACAATATTCCTTAAGAGAGATTTATTACCTTTTTGAGTTACTTCCATTGATTTTTTCATGACTACACACCTATGTTTCACGCTGCACCACAATATTCTATTTTCTCTGTGGATACTTTTATTTTCCATCTGCCTGCTACTAACTCAAGTCCCTAATAAATTTTTAATGGGTTTTTAGGGTGACCTTAGCAGACCATGCTTTTGTTTCTTTCAAGTAATCTCTAGAGGCAGAGGCCAAGGTCAGCTTCTCTAACACAAATAGGAAAATAAGTTGCTGGTTAAGCTACAAGTAATTTTAGGTCTTGTGCTTCTATCTCTAAAACAATGCCACAGTATTGATACCACTGATTTGTGATTTCAATGATTGGAGGATAGTATAAATGGATAAAAATTAAATGTCTTACTTAAAGTATTTCTTTTTTTTTTAAAAGATTTTATTTATTTCTTTGAGAGAAAGACTGAGATAGAGAGAGCATGAGAGGGGGTAGGGTTAGAGGGAGAAGCAGACTCCCCGCCGAGCAGGGAGCCCGATGTGGGACTTGATCCCGGGACTCCAGGATCATGACCTGAGCCGAAGGCAGTCGCTTAACCAACTGAGCCACCCAGGCGCCCTTCCTTAAAGTATTTCTAATTGAATGAAAGGACTTAGTCAAAGTCTAGAGGGTAGAAGAACTGTAATACAGAGTACAGCATTGAGTAAGTGCTTATTAAATGTTATTGAATCAGTAATGACTTTACTTCACACTTTTTTTTTCACCAAAAATTTGCTCAGAAAGGAATGAATAATTTTTGGCTGCTAAAAAGCCTGATCTGAGCCTGAGACCACTAAAAATAAGAAAATAGAATTTTTTAAACGGTCACAAGATAAAAATTATTCATGTAGAAGGAGATGACTTTAAAACCCTGTAAGGAATGCCTGTTTAATGAACAAAGAATAATATATGCCATTTTTATCAGTAGTTGTTGGAAGAGATCTTAGAACCCATCTTATTTGCTCTTATACCCAAAATACCACCATCCACCACAAGACTGACTGTGGTCATCAGCTCTGTTTGAATACTTCTGAGAAGAAGTAGGTCTCTCCCTGCCATTAGCCCATCCAATGTGAACAACCAATTTCTTATTTATCAACTGAATTGACTGCATTTATTTTGGTTTTGATCTCAGAGATTTGCCAGTAACTAAATGCCACGAGACATTTTCGCTGAAACTCTTAAATCAGCCAGTCTCTTGGATCTACTTTTGGAACCTAGCTTGAAAGTTTGCCTTGTTCCCCATTTTATTTTAGGTAAATGTTAAATAAATTTACAATATATTTTTATTGTAAAATATTTTAAACATATAGAAAACCCTAAAACAATAAAATCAATACTCATGTAGCAACTAATTTTAATAATCTCATGTTTTGCCATGTTTACTTCAAATATGAAAACAAAATAATTCAGAGCAAAATAAATCAAAACAACCAAAAACTTCACAAACACTGTTCAATTACCTTGTGTGATCCTTCCCAAACCTATTTCCTTCCTTCTCTCCCTAGAACAAACCACCACAATGAATTTGCCTTGAAGGAGTCTGCATTTCAGAGTTTTACTCATATACATGTATCTATAAACAATATAGCAGTATTTAATAACTTTCAAATTCTGTATAAATATCCCACTCCCTTTCTCTCCCTCTCTCTATACATGTATGCACATATAATGTCACATTTTGCAACTTGCTTAATTCTACTTAACTTCTGAGATTTTCTGGGTCAATACATATTGCTCCAGTTAATTCATTTAAACCACTGAATCACAACAACAAAAAATTAAATGCTACAATGAGAAGATCTGTGTACTTGAGAACATGTGGGAGAGTTTCTCTAGCGTGTAAACCTAGATATGAAATTACTTGGCTATAGAAAAGAGGCATCTGCAACAATTACCACTATAAAGGGATTGGAATAATTTATACACACACCAGGAGCCCCATTGCTCCACTATCTCGACAATACTTGGTATTATGAAATCTTGTACTTTTTACTAATCTGATGGGAATTATATTTCATTGTGGTTTTATTTCCATTTCCCTAATTACCAACAAGGCTGAGTATCTTTGCTTATAGTGCTTGGCCATTCAGCTTTCTTTGCCCATGAATTGCCTGTTGATATACTTTTTCTTTTTCCTCTTGAGTTTCTGGTGTGGCTTTACTTTTCTATTTTTATTGTATATATTCTAATACATTTCACTCAAATCTTTCTAACGTTGACTTACAACTTTATAGTCGTACATATATTTTTAACACGAATGCAGTCAAATTTATGAATATTATTCTTTATGGTATGTGCTTACTGTGTCTAGTCTAAACAATTTTTCCTTGTCATGGGGTCATAAAATAACCTACTTTTTTCTAGAAGCTTTAATATTCTGCCTTTCACATTTATGTTTTTAACCATCTGGGGACATATGCTTGTGTATATGGGGTAGAACCTATTTTTTATCCACCAAAATAAGTGTTGTTCCAGTACCATTTAGCAAGTGCCTCAATCTCTCCCACTGATTTATAATGTCACCTCTGTCATTTGTGATATTTTCATTTTACAATGGTTCATTTCAGGACTCTTTATTCTATTACATTTAATCCTTGAAATAATGCCACATTTTTCACTTTTAGTTTTAATTGCTATATTTTATGATGAGCCTTGGTGTCTCATAGGGAAAAACCCTCACCACGTTCCTCCCTGTGATGGTTAATTTTATGTATCAACTTGACTGGGCCAAGGAGTGCCCAGATTAAACTGTATTTTTGGGTGTCTTTGACAATGTTTCCAAATGATATAAACATTTGAATCAATGGACTTCGTAAATTACCTCCTCAAATGAGTGGGCATCATCCCATCTGTTGAGGGCCTGAATAGAACAAAAAGACGAAAGTAGAAGGAATGTGCACCTTTTGCTTCCTGCCTGCTTGTTGACCTGGAATATCGGTTTTCTCATTGACTCTTCTCCCAGAGGATTTTCAGGTCTTCGGACTAGGACTGGTATATAAAAACTTTCCTGGGTTTCCAGCTTGCAGATGGCAGATCATGGGGCCTTTCAGCCTCCATAATTGCATGAGCCAATTCCTTATAATAATATCTCCCTATGAATATAGCCTATTTGTTCTATATTTCTGGAGAACCCTGACTAACACACTTTGCTTCAAATTGCCTTAATTGTAACTGGCTTCATGTTCTTCAAAGTACATTTTAGTATTAGTTGTCCCGCAAGATTCCTCTTGGGGTTTAGATAGAACTTGCATTAAATTTATAGGTTAATAAAGTGGAATTTTTCACATTAAGTGACCCCACACATGACAATTTTATATCTTCTCACTTAAAAAGATTTTTAAAACCTTCTTCAATAATATCTCATATTTTTTCTCAATAAAAATGTTAAGTATTTTTGTTGAATTTATTCCTAGTTATTTAGCATTTTCTTCTATGGGCACTTAAAAAGAATATATATCTTAACAAATAGAATGTAAAATTTTAAATATATTTTAGATCAAGCTTGCTAGTTTTCTTGTTCAAACATTCTAAATCCTTCTAATTTTTTGAGTGCCTGACTTCTCAATTTCATAGAGGAGGGTTAAAATATCCCACTACAGTTGTGGATTTTTCAAATTGGCCTGTGTTCTGTCCCTGAGGACAGTGAATTTTGGCTCTTTGTTCATTTCTCCTCCCCAGTATCCAGAATACTAGCATATACTAGACACTCAATAAATAATTGTTTACTAAGCAATTGTTTTATATTCTTAGTAATTTTTTTATATTCTTAGTAATTTTTTTGTTAAGATACAGTATTCCTATTTTTTCCTGTAATGATTTTTGCCTTAAATTTTATTTTGTGTAATATTAGTTTTGACACAACAGCTTTCTTTTAATTCATACTTTCCTAATACATCTTTTTTCATTTCTTTTTGTTCAAACTTTTTACATGGTTTTGTTTTAGGTCTTTCTCTCATTAGTATCATGTGGCAGGACATTTCATCACTATATCTGATAATGTGGCATTTATCTCATCGATTTCAATCATCCTAATTTTTCTTCTATTTATTGCCTTTTCTCTTCATTGGTTTTTATTTTCCCCTATTATTGCCTCTATTTGAATTGATAAAGTACTATATTTTCCTTTTGTTGGTAGGCTGTCAAAGATTATATACAGCTGTTCTTCTAGTAATTATCTTTAATTTTATTTTCAATTTTTTGTTATGGTAAAATACACATAAAATGTACCATCTTAACCATTTTTAGGTTTACAATTCAGTGGTATTAAATACATTCATATTGTTATACAACAATTACATTCATCCATCTCCAGAATTCTTTCATCTTTCAAAACTGAAACTCTATACCCATTAAGCAGTAACTGCCTATTCCTTTTCCTTGCAGCCCCTGTCGACCACCACCCTACCTTCTGTCTCCATGAATTTGACTGGGAGCCTCATACAAGTAGAATCATCCCCAAAATTTGTCTTTTTGTGACTGACTCATTTCACTTAGCACAATGTCTTCAAGGTTCGACCATATGGTAGCATGTGTCACAACTCCCTTCCTCTTTAAGGGTGAATTATAGCCCACTGTGCATCTATCCCACATTTTTTGCTTATCCATTCATTTGTCAATGGACACTAGAGCTTTATCTTATGTGAATAATGCTGCTATAAAAGTGGGTGCACAAATACATCAAGACCCTACTTTCAACTTTTTTAGATATATACCTAGAAGAATTGTTTGATCATATTGTAATTCTATTTTTAATTTTTTGAGGAACCCCCCCATACTGTTTTCCATAGCAGCTACACCATTTCTCCTAACATTGCACAGGGTTCAGATTTCTCTACATCCTTGCCAACACCTATTGTTGTTATTTTATAATAGCCATCCTAATGGGTGTAAGGTGATAAGTGTTCTTAAATTTTTAACACTCATACTTAACTATAAATTGTTATAACAAAACAAGACTTATTCTACATTTCCATCTCATTCCAAATACATCATAGATCCAAACATAGTATAACTCCTTATTGAAGATTATTTTAATGCCTCCTTTCTTTTCCAATGTTTTACATTTATCTTTTTTAAGTGTTATTTTATAGTCAGTACACATGTCATACATGTTATTAACTCCTATGACAACACTGTTTTCTCCTAATGTAGTTTTAATAGCTTTTTATTTTAAAGATTTTATTTATCTGATAGACAGAAATAGCGACAGAGAGCACAAGCCGGGGAGGAGAGGGAGAAGCAGGCTCCCCGCCGAGCAGGGAGCCCGATGTGGGGCTCCATCCCAAGACTCTGAGATCATGACCTGAGCTGAAGGCAGACACTTAACTGACTGAGCCACCCAGGCGCCCTAGAAGTTTAAACTCTCAATCATCGTAGGTCTGAAAGAAACCTCTTGGTTGATAATACAGTTGAAAGTACAAATCTAGGCTGAATATCATCTTACGGCAGCACTGTGAAGCCACCGTTGTGCTATTTTCCAGTGTCTACTAATGTCGAGAAGTCAACTGTCCATCTAAGTGCTATTCCTTTGATGGACACCTCTCTTGTCTTTCTGATTTAAGAGTTTCCTTTATTCACTGATAGTCTATAATTTCACAATAATCTTTCAAGTTGTAGATTTATTTTTTTAAAGTGTTAATTTAAATTCCAGTTACTTAACATACTGTGTAATATTAGTTTCAGGTGTTCAATATAGTGGTCCAACACTTCCCGTACACTAGCTGGTGCTCATCACAAGTATACTCCTTAATCCCCATCACCTGTTTCACCCATCCCTTCGACCTCCCCCACCCCTCCAGTAACCATCAGTTTGTTCTCTGCAGTTAAGAGTTGGCTTCTTGGTTTGCTGACTCTCTCAAGTTGTAGATTTACTTTATTCATCTTTTTAGTCTCAGGACTCAGGGCTTTAATTCTGAAAATCTATAGATTTTATCTCTTTGAATACTGATGTTCCACAGTTCTTGTTATTCTCCTCTGAAGCTCTTTTCGATGTCTGTTGGAAACTTTCAGTCTCCCTTTGATATCTCCTAACTACTCATTCATATTCTTTGTCTCCCTGGGTACTGGTTTGGGTGAACTCAGCATCACCTTCTGGTTCACATGCTCACTCACCATGTACAGTCTAGAGCTTATCTAATTTGTCGCATTTTAAAATATTTCGGTATTTCAATTTTTCCTTACTAATGCTTTTCACATATATACTTGTCCTTGTTTTATTTATTCTTATATATGTCACAACATCATGCTCTTTAATAAAGTTATCCTTGAGTTTTCTAGACAAACTTATTTGAAATTCCTTGTGGTACTTCTCTTATAAATAGTTCCTTTGGGAATAAATTCACATTCTAGGTATTTTTTCTTTTTTTTTTTTAAAGATTTTATTTATTCATTTGAGGGATAGAGTGAATGAGAGAGAGAGAGAGCACACATGAGCAGGGGCAGGAGAGGGAGAAGCAGACTCTCCCGCTGAGCAGGGAGCCTGTCGTGGGGCTTGATTCCAGAATCCTGGGATCATGACCTGAGCCGAAGGCAGACGCTCAACTGAATGAGCCATCCAGGTACCCCACATTCTAAGTATTGATAGGCTATCTTTAAGGGCATTACATTTATGTGTTTTGAAATTTTGGTTTGCAAGTTCATTTTGAGTATTTTTTTCTCCTGGTGTTATTTTCTCTTTCTAACTTTCTGTGTTCTCTCCACATCAGGAGGATCTGCAATTGTCACTTTCCAAACCTTTAGGATCCTCAGGTCTTCTAATGGAATACTGGGCCTCTTTCCCATTGTGATGTTGATAAAATTGTACATCCAGTTAGGGAGCCAGGGCATGGCTTTGTTCAGTCTTGGTTTGGATGTTGTACAGGACCTTCCATTACTGTAGTTCAGCAGCTCATTTACATCCAGTGCCACATAGTGGCAAGTTTTTTTTTCCTCATAGCATATATTCATAAACTTCCTGTACAGTCCCTAGATTCAAGCAAGGAGACTTCTGCAAGACCCCATTCCCCACGGTGTACTTTTAGTTTCCCTTCTCCTTCAAAGGTCAAATGAAACCACAACTTACTGCTTGAGGTCCTCAGCCAGAAGGTATACAGTCCAGCTACATTCACCATTTTTAGTTCCTCTTCAGTTCAGCTCCATGGAGACTCTTTTTCTTTTGTTTATGTTTTTGTTTTGTTTTTAACCTAGTTATACATATTCTTTTTCTGTCTGGTCTTAATTTACCTATGTGTTTGAAACAAAGAGGATACATTGTAGTATTAATTAATGGTGCCATGCTGACCAGAAATCCATATCATAAATTTGAAAGGTGAGTTCACCTTTCCTACCTATTATTTTATTCTAAGTTCCATTTACATTAGATTCCTTGGACACAGTTGTATTTTCAGTTACAAATTTCCCAAACTATGATATTATCATTCCCAAATTATTTTATTTACTATAGAGAATATCATGAGAAACTTTGGCAAATGCTCTGCCAATATCGAAATACCTATATTATTCTATTTCTGTATCAGTTACTAGAAAATGAAATGATTAAATTTTGGCCTGAGTGAATTGCATAATCAATTAATAATCTTTATGAAAATCTGCTTGGGAGATATATCAACTTTGTAAGCCCACTTTTATGACCATTTAAATAGTAAAACAAATACTGTTTTTATGCCAGGAACTCTGGAAGGCCTCTCTTTCCTAGTACTTATCCCAGCTTCTGCAATTCTTGAAAATTAGCTATAAAGGCTCTTTTCCCACCTCTGCATCTTCACTCAATCACCCTCACCAAAAGTATTTATTTGGTTCTAAAGAAGTGATTTGATTTAAAAGAGCAAGTTTCCCACAATTACCTGTCATGAGGTTACATTTTCTCCTGATTATGTTTGCTTTTTCTATATTTGCCAGTTTATTCTCCTTGGTAAGAAAGAACAAAGCATAAAAGAATTAAATAGGTAAGATTTCTCACATCTCTACCCCGTATAGTATCTTCCTCCAGTGATATCTTTATCCTTTAACTTCTTACCATCATCTTAACCAGACTAAAATCATCCCAATTATCCTTCTGCAATTTTGCCCCTTTTCTGTATTTTACACCTATATTTTTAAAAATCTGTGCTTTCTCAAGTGTTTCTAATAGAGTTAATTATTTTTATCGAAAATAGGCATGAGAACCCTGGAGGGGAGGGGGTGGGGGATGGGTTAGCCTGGTGATGGGTATTAAAGAGGGCACATTCTGCATGGAGCACTGGGTGTTATACACAAACAATGAATCATGGAACACTACATCAAAAACTAATGGTGTAATGTGTGGTGATTATCATAACATAATAAAATTAAATTAAAAAAAAACAGGCATGAGAATTTTGAAAGACTCTCTGCAAGTAATTGTTGACCATATAACCATATCATGATAAAAAGGAAGTTCCCCAAATCTTGATAACAATTACCTTTTACAGAGTATGGTTTTTATCTTCATTAAATATTTGAGTTAGGGATTTCTAAAAAAAATTGAACAAACATGGTCAAATGGCTAAACCCTCCAATTTCATACACATGATCCCTTGAAGATATCAAGGGGATTTGTCAAATAGTAATAGTGGTAATAATATCAATATCTAACTTTGTGAGGCACTTACATGTACCAATGCACTTCATCAAAAACTTTATATAAATTATCCCATTAAATCCTTAAAACAACTCTTAGGTAGTGTAGTGGGTTGAATAGTGTCCCCCCAGAGTTCATGTCTACCTTAAATCTCAGAATGTCACCATATTGAAAATAAGGACTTTGCAGATATAATTACTAAAGATGAGGTCATATTGAATTAAGATGACTAGAAATCCTATAAGGAGAAAAAACAGAAACATACATAGACACACAGAGGGAATGCCATGTAAAGAAAGCGGCAGAGACTGGAATGATATGCCCACAGACCAAGGAACAACAAAGATAGTCAGCAACCACCAGAAGCTAAGAAGCTTCCAGAGGCAAAGAGAAAAACCGCTAGAGCCTTAAGAGACAACATGACTCTGCCAGCACCTGGATTTCAGACATGCGGCATCCAGAACCCTAAGAGAATAAATTTCTGTTGTTTTAGGCCACCAAGTTTCTGAGACCTTGTTATGGCAGCCCTAGGAAACTGATAAAAGTAATTGCTTTTGTTATTCCATTTTATAGATGAAAAAAAACTAAAGTTCAGGAAAGTTAGATAATTTATCCAAGATCATATGGCTTGAAAACAGCAAAATTAGAATGAAAACTGAGGAAGCCTGATCCCAAACCCAGATATCTATGTATGTGTAAGAGAGATGTATATGTATGTGTATATATATAAACACACACACACACACACACATGCTACAAATCACCATAAAGTTGTATAGATATGAGTGATGTTGTTCAGGTAAGATAAAAGCTTTGCAAGGTAGTCCCATCAAAATTTTTTTTTATCAAGGAGGTAAAACTTACATTGGACCTTGGATTTTGATAGAATTAAATAAAACTAATAGAAATTGAAGTGCTCAGAATGGACAATGAATGAAGCACAATACATTAGAAGATGGAATGTCATGGCTGTTAAATGATTCTGTCTGTAGTATAGAATCAGGAAAGGATTCAAATTAGGACATGGTTGGGAATACAGAATGGATGGAAATGGTGGAGCACCAGGTACACTAGGAAAAGAAAGTGGGTCTTTATCATAAAGGTGCAAATTGCTATGATAATTGAGTGTAAAAGAGTATTTGCTTTGAAAAGGAGGACTTAATGAAAACTGTACATTTGGAAGATTAATTTGGCAATTATATAGAATATGACCAATAGGGGAACAATATTAGTGGAAAGAAACTATTTTAGAGAACAAAGCAATAGCCATGAGGAATTAAAAGCCTAGATTTGGTTGGTAGCAAAGGAAAACAATAAGGTAAGATAAAGATTCAAGAAATGTTGCAGAAGAGATTAGAGGAATTGATTTCTGACTGACTTGGTTAGTGGGAATATAAAGAGAAAGGGAAGAAAGCAAGTGGAAAAAAATAAAGTGTACTTTTTTTTAAATTTGGAAAGGGAAATGAGATTAGGATAAAGATTGTTACTTTAACAAATCCAATTTATCTATATCCATGATCTTAAATTATTATTTTATTATTTTCTATCCTAAAAATATATTGATTTAAGTTTTTCTCCAAAATTATTTTTAATATGCATTGTGGTCTTTCTCCTATTTTTATTCAAAATCCTAAAAGCTATAGACTCTTGAAATTATACACACACACACAGACACACACACATCATTACATTAAACTTGGAAATCATCACATAACACATTTTCCTAAACAGCAATTGGGTAAGCTAAAGAAAAATAAAATGTTTCACTTTAGACTACTTAGTCCACCCATTAATTTATCCAATTATTAGTAATCAAAAATGAGATTGGTGTATTTCACAATTTGCCTTGAAAACTGATATTTAATGTGTATAACGGCAAATCAGGAAAGCATCAACCAGATTTCAGGAAGAAAGTTTTACCTCATCAGCAATAACCAAGATATTATATATTCAATAAGGCTCTTTCTTTTTAAAGCCATGGAAAAGATCAGGTTCATTAAATTTTTTGCACAGAGAAAACACATATGAAATAAAATACAGTTTGATTGAGAATCTACTCCAAGAATTTCAATTTTTTGGCAAAATCATCCCAAGGCTGTCTCCAAATGCCTAGCTGAACTGAGTAGAAAACTTTAATTACCAATAAATATTTCATCAATATAAGAACAAAAATGTTTCCCTTGGTTCCTCCCCCCCAAAGTCATGAAGGCAATATAGTAAGGACAGAGACTACTCTGACTCACAAGATATTTTGAATATTTATTGACCCATAATACATGCTAGCATGATGGGAGCAGGCAGTTGATTTATCAATCCCACACTAGGAGGTTTTCACAGAAGGCTTTGTGATTCAAATACTCTCTATAGTCTAAAATGAAATATAACTCTTCTCTCCTTCTTATCACCATAACAACTTTATCTAACTAGCATGAACATGTAAGACAACCACTAAGCTAACATGGTTTTACCTAGTAATTATAGGGAAGGTGAAAAATCCAAGATCTAATTCTGATTATGAATTTAAACACAGTTTCAAGATGAAAGGTTAGAAGAAGGCATTGTTTTTTATTTGTAATGATGTAGTGTTGAGATACTTTTTGCATAAGTTTCTCCAAGGCTAATCTCTGTCTCATTTGTTTTTGCACTCCACACATACCAACTCCCCAGCCACACACCTGTATATACCTTCAATAATACTGAGAATGTTTAAATATTTGAAGTATCCTCCTACTCAGGAACATGTTTGCTACACTGGGAAACTTGTATTTTTCTCCTAGATTCAACATGTCCTTGTATTGCGGCAATCTAGACTACTTGATATGTTGGTATCACACATTGGGAGTGGGAACCACTGTCTTTATGTCAGTCTTTGAATTTCTGTTTGAGGATGTGAGCATGTTGCTCTAATTAAACAAAAATGTCCCAGTGAAAACTTTACACAGAGGTACTTTACTTGCGGAATTTACACTTCAGGTCTTCTTCTTCCTGATCTCCAAAATCTACTGACAGCGATACATATTTATGTCAACAATATGCAACAAGCCCAATTAGATTATGGACTTCTTGGGGTCAAGTCCCATATCCCAAAGTATATTTATGGTTTGCACAATATCAAATACAGTGTTAAATACACACTGAAATATGAGTAAGTGTTCACTAATTTTAGCAGGCAAATTATATTATTTTTTGGTCTAATGAAGAAGTGGTCTGCTGTTACTCCAAATCAAGGAAAATACTTCATGACAACTAGACATTTAAAGGGAAGAATTTGAAGATAATTTCCATATCTCTCTCTGATAAAGCAACCATTCTCTCTTCATTTTGTAATTTAGGAATCCACAGCAATAGTTTGATTTCAAATACCAACCTAAATGACAGCTCCATCATTCAAATTCTGAGTGCAGATGGCTGACATTCTAGTCAGGCAGAGAGAGAGCTCTGCATTTGTTCAACTTATAAAGGTCTCTATTAAAGAGATCCTTTATTTAAAAAACTTAAGTGCTGTCAAAATATTTTATGTTCCAATTATTGTTTTAATTATGAAAGTATAAGCATTCAATTGAATTTTGAAAATAATCACTCTCATGTCTACACTCCCTACTTTTCTACAAATTCATTTTGAAAAGTAATCTCTCTGAAAGCCAAACCAACATTAGAGATGTCATATCCATAAAACACCCACATAACAAGTTTATTGTCTTGATTTCCAAACTTTTGGAACCTGTAAATTAAGAATCTATTAAAGAAACAAAAAGAAAGCAGTAAAAGAGAATGAACTTTGAATCAGACATACATGGATTCTGTTCACATTGATCTACTGACTAGCTCTGAACTTGTAGGCAAGGGACTCTGGACTCTATTTTTTTCATGGATAAAGTTCTGCTTCATAAAGTGGTTGTGTGAATTGATGTAATAATATATATGCAGTGACTAGTACAGGGCCTGACACATAATATCTATTCAATAAATGATAACATCCACAACTTCTCGGAAGAGAGGATGGAGAGGCAGGATGAAGAAGAGAGGGATAAGGGTGAGGAGAGAGGATTTTCATCCAACACAATTTTCTTCTTTAAAGAATGGCCTAGATGGTCTGGTCACGGGCAGAGAATTGTAGAGCTCAATACCTGGCCAGTATTTAGATGTGACTTAATTGACTGGGTGAATAAATGGAAGAAGAGAAAAGAAAAAAAAAAAACACCTAAAAGACAAAGAAAAGAAAGAGATTAAAAAAAAAAACAACAAAAACAAGTCACTCAGTAACTGAGTGTGCTCAGCACATGTGGGACAATGAAAGAAGTACAAGCTACAACCCAGTGGGACATTGTCACCGCCATCAGTAAATGTTAGCACATGTAGATTTGCTCAAATATAGTTTGAAAGACTGAACCAGATAATTGTGATTCTAACAATGCCTTAGAACCATTTAGCAAATTAGAGCAACTTGTCTACATTTATAAAGCCATATGTGAGGTGAGGCAGGTGCACACCTGAGCCCCAGAACCTATCCCCACTTGCCACGGGTGCACATGGAGTACTTCAATCTTTGCCATACCATTCCTAAAGTCAAGCTATGCAAAAGGCATGGGGGAAAAGTGGTATTTATGCCCTGGTTTTATTTAATCTATTTTCTTCCAGTTAAAAATTGGTATTTGTGAGCCTATAATGCCCTTTATTCCAACTACATAAATATGAATCTAAAGAAAAAAAATAGATCATCCAATAGTGGACTGTAGAAGGTACACTCAAAACAGAGTGGTTTAAGAAAAAAGAAAGGAAGAAAGAATGACATTTATAATTTCTCAGAAACCCAGGTTATTATGACCATACATTCTCAATGACCACACTGCCCTTAAGCAATTAGGTTGCCATCCAAATTGATTATGGTTTTAGATCCTGGAATCTAAATTGATTCTTATTATCTCAGAATATAGAAACACTTATGACTTGTGTAATAGCTGCTTCTCATAGCTGATTTTCAAATGAGCTAAACACAGTGAGTTGAGAAAATAAATTATGAACACATGCAAATACATATAGACAATTCAGTTCACCAGTTTTAAATGATGCTTGATTTTCCTGAAATTTTTTTTTATTGTATCTCATTTATTTAATGAATTATTTCTAATTTTTGGAGGTGCTTGCCATTACATTGATTCGTGTTATATAATTTCATAAAGAACATAAGAAAATATTATGTTTTATCAACTACATTATTTAGAACCAGGCTCTTATTAAGGTAATATAATTCATCCACTTTATTAGGAATGGACTAGTTATTTTTGCCACTGTTTTATGCTAAACAATATTCTTCTAGGCCCACATTTAAGCACATGCATTTAAAAAAATGGCAATTCATGTAGAGATTCTTGGATAGGAAATTTCAGAGTATGTTTTGTAGAGCATATATGGATTCTCCTACAGACACAAACTCTTGACTATAATAAACGTAAAATATGTAAGATCCAAACTATTCAATCCATTATTGATGTATGCCTTTAGACCACTGCCAATCTGATGTCCTTTAGAGTTTTAAAATTTGAGATTTTGCTTTCACTTTCAATTATTAGTTTCACCAAGTTTTCTGAGGAATAACTATGAGTCATGCACTGTGCCAAGAGGAATAAGACAAAATTTGGCATCAGGATCTTACAGTTTATTCAAGGACTCTATAAAAGCAAAGAAGGAAATAAGTTATGCTTGCAATGACAGAAATCTGAATGCAAAAGGAGGCAGAAAGGTATTTCCTACTATATAAGCTTATGGGGAGAATGGGAAGGGCATACAGAATGAGCTGTATTACAAAAAATAAAATTCTCCAAATTTGTCATTTTGTTGCCTCCAGAATGGGATGCCAGAGAGTATGATGTAATGGGAAGTTGTAAACAGTAAGCAAGACAAGGCCATGGATGGCTTTATATGCCATGCTAAAAAGTTTGGAGTCTTAGTAGGTTTTGAACAGGGGCGTGAACATCACATTACTTATTTGTTAAAAAGCTCCCTCTAGTGGCAGTGGAGAATTTGTGTTGAGGAGGTGGAGGACTGCAGATGGGGACATGAGTGACAGAGCATTGAAGAATCCAGGGGAGAAAAGGTAAAGGCCTGGAATTAAGCACTAGCTGTAGTAATGCAAAGAGAAAAAACAGATAAGAGAAAGTTAGAGGACAGACATCTAGGATGAAACCTGAGTTTAGAGCTTACAGATTGAGTGGGGGCTTATGACATTCACAGAAACAGGGAAAAATAAACTATAAGACTGTAGAGGAAAAGCTCCTCAATTTTGACTTCTTGAATTTGAGATTCCTGTAGAATATCCAGCCAGAGATGCCCATAGACAATTACATATATAGAAGTAACACGGACTTTTTGTGCATTTGAACCTCTTAAATTATTTCTGTGATGGTGTATTACCTCTGGGAAGCAGATATAGGTAATGGTTAAGAAGCTCTCTCAAGTTCACACTTAAACAATAAAAAGTCAAATCTCAATGGAAGCTTCTGAGAATAATTATGACACCCAGAAGGCAGTTAAGCTCGTCCACCAGAAAGAAAACAAAGGTCTGGCAAGAGCTAAATTGTAGAGTCAGCCCTGAGTCAAACTGAGTCAGATCCCAGCTCTAGTATTTACCAACTGCACGAGGTTAGGCAGTTGACCCAGCCTCAAGTACTTTGTAAAGGAAGGCTAGTGATATTAAACTCAAATTTGTTGAAATAAATGTTTTAGATCATGTACATAAAGTACCAGCAGAGAGCCTTCACCTGCCTAAAAGATATTATCTAAATTTAATCACTGTGATTAGTTCATGATCTTAGTCCAGTGATTTGCTTCCTGATAAAGGCTGTCTACAGGACACACACATCTTTCACACAGTATTTGGCAGGTTCACAGCTGTGGAAGGTAAAAGTTGAGCCATGACTAGATGAATGATAAGAACAGGTAGTTGACAGATGGCTCTTTGTTCCCACAGTTTCTACTTCTGAGCTTTTCATAGAATTCCAATTGCTTTGTTTAAGCTCGAAAAAGATGGAAGAATGATATGCTCCTTGACACCATCCAAAAGCATTTTGAATCTGCATTGTCATCCTTCGTCTTTCTCCTTGACATAAATGAAAGCATTATTGCAGAGATTTATGTGGTATTCTTAAATAATTTTCTAACTAGGGATTTTATCATTCCTTCCCTCAGTCATCTAGGGTGGGAACCACTTCAATCAGGACTGTACACAAAGCCTCTCCAAACAACCCTTCTCAAAAAAAAAAAAAAAAAAAACTGTTTGGAGGTAAAGGGAAGAATGAAACTTGGAAGCTCAGCTGAAGTAAGCCCATTATCTAAGTCCTCTAGCTGGCTGTATCCTTGGAAGAAACTATAGAAAACAGAAGGATCTTTATCTGCCTTTCATGCTTGACCCAAAAGAGAAATGTGTGGCATATAGGGTGTGGGATGGAGTTCAGAGGTTCAGTTGGATAACGTTTAAAGCCTTAGTTCTAACAAATCTATGCTGTGTATAAACACTTCACTAATTTACCTAGCCCCCCCTGAATATCTTTATAACCAAATGATTGTAAATAAGTTTGTCTAGGAGGAACTATATGAACCACATTCCCTTTAATATAAAAAAACTGAAAAATGTGGATAATTTCCTCTCTACAAACCCTCACTTACTATAATCATGGTGCAGTGGTAAACCATAAATCTAGTGTTTGGTATTTGCTGGGAGGTGATTTTATAACAATATGTTCTGGAACCGACTTCCTGGAGTTTGTAGAAATCAGTTCAGACCTCCCGATTCCTATTTGCAGTAACTGTTGAGGAAACGTTTCTGAAGTTTAGACCCTTTCTAAATAAAAATCTGTTGTCCACTTACAAGAAACACCAGTTTTGAGGACAACAAAAGAAGTTCCAGAGGAAGCATATGGACATCAGGAAATTATGTTGCCTTTTGATCATGAACAAGTCATCTGCAAGTGTCCCCTGAGAGATGAGATTGGCCCAGGACTTCATTTTCAAAGAGAATTGATGGAGCATTAAAGCCAAAAGCATCTGGGACCAACTAGACAACCCAATCAGCTTATCTTTGCATGAACTATGACAGACACCAAATGTAACTCCAAAAAACATCAAAGCAATTGCCTGTGGATTCTGCCAAAAGAGAAAATGCTGCCAGTGAAAAAGAGCATTCCTGGCTTAGCAGCTGGAGGTTCAAACTGGTTTTTTTAAGTGAGCAAAAATAGAAGCACAAACGAATGGTGGTCAGCAGTAGTTTGGGGAGCATAAAGTGAAAATATTCAAAAAATGTATTTGCTAGTCATATTATAAATCTTCCTTTGCTTACTTGGATATTTCACATCCAACAGAAATGCTTCTCTATTGGTTAGTATATCCTATTCAGTTACTCAATTTTTAATCTAGTATGTTTTCTTTAGGAGTCAAGGGAAGATAGTGATTAGGGAAAAGTGGTATGTGTTAGATGTTTTAGAGACATTAAATTGTTTACTCTCTGTTTTTACTTCAAGAAGAAAACTCAATGATCTCTTCAAAAAGAGAAATCTTGGAACTAAAATGGTCGAAACAATTAAAACCACTCAGCCACAGTCTTGGACAGGACTTTAGAGGTTCTCCCACAGCATTCCCCATTCAAGGCAGAGTCTACTAGCTTCTTCTTTCACAATTGTAGATATGGGGACTCCCCTAGCTATAAGCTTGCTCATACTATCATTGCATAGCCCTCATTATTAGAAAGTATTTCTCGAATATTTCTTGCTAACTTCCATGCACCCGTTCTAACTCTGCTATATGATGAAATAAAGAGCAGGGATGCTGTTTTTTCCCCATCATCCCTTCATTTCAACTATGAGGTGACAAGCCCTATGGCTTCCCAGTTTTTCTTTTTTCCTAGACAAATCTTCAATTTATACAATCATACCTTGGATAACTCTTGACTCTAACAAGAGTTCAACTCCCTTTCCATATTTCAAATCCCTTTCCATATGTGAGGATTTAGTGAGGGCTCAAGCATAGGACATATAATCCATCTGAAATGGTCCAATACACAATCATAAGATATGGAATCTAGATGTGAACTCAATGTTGCAGATGTAGTAAGATCAGCACAGAAAATAATGTGACCATTACCTCATTTCTAGGCTTATGGTTTTGATTCCTATTAAATCACTTAAGAAGAATAGCACATCAATTTTTCAGGTATAGCTAGGAGAGGAAGCTTCAACAGAGAATCAAAGAAAAACATAAAGAACAACACTGAATATCTGGAGTAAAAAAAGTAGAAGATCTACTAAATAGGTGGCTGAGAGCACTGAAGAAAGCCTCACTGGATCCAGTGTTCATTAAAGTTAACTCTACTGATGACCAAGATAAAACCTCCATTCAAAACCCCTTGAGCTGCCTGGAGAGGCAGATGAAAATTTCCACATTCTTGAAAGACAACATACCTCTCCTTGAGAATCTAGTGACAGGAGAGGAAACATGCCCATCTCTCACTCTTTTAGGTTCCTAGGTATTACTGGGGCACACACAAAAACCTATTTGAATAATATGAACTATGTTCATTAATTTTCAAGAATCTTGTTTCATTCAGGTTGGTTTTTCCTTTTTACTAGCTTCTGATGTGGAAAGGCCTTAGGGCTGGAAGAGTAAAGGTAGAGGGGTTCTGAGGACTTATATGCAGGAACTAAGAGTTCGTAATCATGGCAAGATTAAAAATCAGAAGTATGCAGTGCTACACGCTATGTATTTATACTCCAGATTTATCAAGGAATTATCATTCAACAGCCTAGTCTAACTCTCCTTGAACTGGCTTAGTTTGATTCTCACATTTCAAATCCTTAATAACTATCATATAGCTTATTCCATCAATAGAATACTTTAGAATAATACCTGGTTCCAGGAATTAGATCTTACCAACAACAGTAATAAACACAGGATGGACACTGCTTTATCATTGTGAGGGAAAAACGGAAAGAACTCCTGTCTTGTACAGATGCCTTGTTTTTCAATGAGATGTGAATATATTTATATGCACAACTTCCAACAGGGGTCATTTTATCTGCAGTGGCAGAAAATAGAAAGGTCAATCTTCTCTATTTTCTTTTTCTGAAACCACTGTTCAGACTGCTGGGATGGCTTACTCCCCGGTTACTTCTAGATACTCAGATTTGAGCTGTGTGTCTGTGTCAAGCATGAGGTGATGTGATGTGACATGATGATGTGACATGATGAGGCTGACCCTGTGATGCGACATGATGCCATGACCCATCACTCAGAGATGCACTTAATGATACATACATGCCTCCTGCATTCCATGATCCAGCCAGCAAAAGAGCAAAGTCAAATGTCACTGAGATTTGCACTCTCTGTTGTAAGTAAGCAAGGAAAGGGAGGAGAGTGTTGCAGGAATGATTTACTCAAAGCTTAATACCCAGAAAATCACCATCCGGAAGCAACCATGCAAATTAGTAATAAACTAACTTGGCAAGGAAAATGGCTGGACCCAAAGCTCTGCAGCATGGCTGGTGACAAAGCATATGACCTTTGCCCTCCTGCCATTCTTTAACTGCATAGCTCATGTGCAGACCTAGCTCATGTGCAGAGCATGCTTATGTGCAGAGATAATATTTGTGGAATCCTTGAGTGCTGCACCTGGGGATTTCCTAGCTTGTGGATTCTTAGGGGATTTAAGGTGTCTTAACATTTCAAGAGTTTTCATTTCAGATCTGCTTGCAGAGTAGTTTCAGTTAAGGGCTGAGCCTTGAATATTATAATTTACCCTTAGTGCTACACTTTGTTGAAATAGAGTCCTGAATTCATTGCTGTTTTAGTGACACAAATGTCTTCTCCCAAGCCAAAAAATTTTCATCGGAATCAGAATATAGTCTAGCCCAACAAAGCTGAATGATACAGAGGTCTATGATTTGAAAGCAACTGAGTTGGTTCAATTTTCTTAGTGTGATCTACCTCCAAGAACTTTTTTAGAAAGCCCCATTCGAAAGCATCACAGATAAAAGTGATGACTTTTTTTTTTCTTTTTATTCTGCCAAGTCTGGTGGGCAGTACTGGCAAGACCAATTGACAAATGCCAATTAAAAAAAAAAAAACAAGCAGTCCTTGGTTTCCCCCACTGAAATTTACTATTTGCATCACATCACCACACCTGTTTACTCTCCTTTGAGGTTTCTAGAATATCCTATTTGAACTTGATTTTGATTCATCTTGCTGCTTAAGAGTTTCAAAATACATTTCCCTCCATTAGGCCATGTTCTCATGGGATTTTGGCAAATGGACAGGTCTGTTGGTCCTTTCCCAAGCTGAATTTTTATTTATCCTTTTTTATTTGAGTACACTTGACACACAATGTTACAGTAGCTTTACCTGTACAACCTAGTGACTCCACAAGTTTATACGTTATGCTAGGGTCACCTCAAGTGCAGCAACCACCTGTCCCCATACAGAGCTATTACAGTATCTTTGACTGTATTCCCTATTCTGTGCCTTTTATTCCCATGACTTATTCATTCCATAAGCCAAGCTGAACTTTTTACCTTGAGGATTTCAGATACAAACAATTGACCTATTGATGGTGGTTTCCCAACACTTCAGGAGAGCTAATAAAAAAAACTTCATCTAGATTGTTATTATGCATAAATACTTTCAGTGGTCTATTTTGAGTGTCTTCCACTTCACAAAATTCAAAAATCAATAAAAGGAAATTATTTTAGAACCATGCATCTGAGAATCATACATTTCCTATCATTGTTCTCTTGTTGAAAAGTCCTATTCCAACTTGCCTGTAGGGTACCCCAGGGTGGTGATAGTTGCAGTAGCTACCAAAGACACATCTAACCATACCCCAAATACAGTTGAGAGATTCTGCATTGTGAAGTAACATTAAAGAAACTTTTTTTTTTTCTTCCAAGGTCAAATATATTCTTGTAATAAGGACAGAAGACTAGTAGACTCAATTGATTTCTTCATATTAATTATGTGTGACTATTTCTTTTATGGGAGGGTATGTGCTATGGTGAGAGCTGTGAATTGTGTAAGACTGATGAATCACAGACCTGTACCTCTGAAACAAATCATACATTATATGGTAAAAAAAAAAAAAAAAGAAGATAGTAGGAAGGGAACAATGAAGGGGGGGGGAATCGGACGGGGAGACGAACCATGAGAGACTATGGACTCTGAAAAACAAACTGAGGGTTCTAGAGGGGAGGGGCGTGGGGGGATGGGTTAGCCTGGTGATGGGTATTAAAGAGGGCACGTATTGAATGGAGCACTGGGTGTTATATGCAAACAATGAATCATGGAACACTACATCAAAAAATAAATAAGTAAATAAATAGGAAAAAAAAGAAAACTACTTTAGGCTTGCTTCGTTGATCAAGACTCTTAGGAAAAAATGCACAAAGCAGCCTGTTCTGTGTGCTCCCTACAATAATTAAATAACAAAAGCCCATAGTAGATAAACAATGAAGTTTCCCAAATATCCTGTAAAATCAAAGTACAAATTCCTTCTAGCTTCCTCTTGGATCACACATTTTAAGATAGATCATTTCTCCATAGGAATCAAACACAGTCTGATCAGCAGAGTTTGTAAATGTTCCAAAATAGGAAAGCAAATGAAAGACGACAATATAAAATTAGAGGTATCCTGTTGAATCATCAAAGCATTCCTTTTAGCTTAAGAATTACTGACATCCCCAACTACTGCAGTGACAATCCGCTGCTGTCTACCTTGATCATCTCTTCACACAAGTAGTATTTTCACTTTAAAAGTTATATATGCACAGCAAGCCCGTGGAAAAGTTAGCAATGTGCACAGCTTTAAAAGGAAAATGACAAGCTTCCATTTTCTTTTCAGTGGTTATATTGAAAATGAAGTGTGCTGGATGATTCACTGGACTTTTGATTCCAGTTGGAGGGCTGGCCCTTGCCAAAACTGATGAAGTATATCTTCCATTAACCACCATAGCACTTTGTAAGAAATAAGCTCAAAATTCAGTTCAGAAAAATATTTATATTTCACCAGGTAATAAGGGTAAGATACTCCCTTGAGTCCCTAGATGTCTGTGGAATATTCTTTTGTTTTGTTTTGTTTTTTTTCTCTGGGAAGAAGGTAGCTATGATAAGACAATACTCATAAAGGGTACAGATATAAAAACTAAGGTTCTTAAAATATAAGTAATTGATTTAGTTAGCAATTAGTGGAGCTGGTTGGGATTTATCTGCAAAGCTTTTTTTTTTTTTTTTTTTTTTAAGAGTGACGCATTCTGCCTCCCAGGTGTTAAAACACTAAACATTACTTAAGTGGCCTTCATGATATCTGGGTCTGAATCCATGTTTTCTAATGAAAGCTGAGGGGCATGTGATAATTGAGCTTAAGCCTTCATTCCTTACCCATAAAATGTAAAATGTTGTCATACCTGCCTTAGAGGCAAAGATAATTTAATATACATAAAAATTCTTGACAACCAACATATGAATATTTCCAGCTTCTATTCTTTATGGACCTTCACTTTGTCATTTGTAAATTGAAACAATTATATTAAACAACTGATATTCTACCTCGAGATTTAGCAATTTCTTCATTTCTGTCCTGCTTTGCGTAGCTTTGGTCCCTGTGCCTAATCCAGTGATGACCCAAAGAAGAGCCTGACTCTAAAAAAATCATTAATACCAGGTAAAGTTCAGCAAATAGAAATGACATGGAGCAAATCAAGGCCATCATACCAGGAATGAGCACCTGCTCTCAGAAATGGCTGTGGCATTCCTTACTCTCTTTATTAATTCATTCAGCAAATCTTATTTGGTATCTACTATGTGTCAGTCTTACTCACAGGGGAGTAAAAAAAAATCTCCACCTTCATTTACTTTATATTCTAGTAGAGAAAAATGTTAAGTAAGCAAATAAAAAATATAATCTTGGATAATAATAGTTATAGACATACTTAGAAAACAGCAGGACAAAAAGAAAGAGAATGACTGGGCCTATACTCAAACATGTGAACAAGCAAGGTGTATCAGAGAAGGTAAAATCTGAGCAGAGAATGAAATAAAGTGAGCCGTGGAGCCATTTGAAAATCTAGAGGTAAAGAATTTGGGGCAAAGGAAATATCAAGCAGAAAAGTCACTGTGTCCAAATAAGATTGGTATGCTCAGGAAAAGAGCAGGAAGACAGTGTGGCCGGAGAGGAAGAGCTGGGGAGAAGTTTGGGAGACAAGGTTGTGCAATGGACAAGGACTAGTTCAGGTCGGGCCTTGTAGACCATGTTTCCTGTTTAGGAGTGGTAATCTTCTTTTAACTGTAGTCTTCATCCAAAACATCTACTTTGAGCACAGAAATGACATACAATGATTTAGATTTCAAAAGTCCACTGGCTGCTATGTGGAGAAAATCCTGAAGAGGAAGCAAGAACGGAAGCAAGGAGAGCAGGAAGGAGACTACTGCAAAAGCCCAGATGAGGAATGGTGGTTTGAACCAGAGAGGTGGTGTTCAATGGTTGACTGGTGATGGATGATGGTGACTTACTAAAGTGCTGGCCACAGAGTAAGAATGAAGGAGAATATCAGAGAATGATTCCACAATCACCACTTATCAAGGTGGGGTATGGAGGAAGGACACCTGCCCTAGATGCTATTGTCCACCTGCCTATACTGCCGTTGGTGCTCCTTCTCTCCTTATGTTAGCTCAGATCTCCTCAGGTCTCTTACTTATCTGTTGGGCTTTCTCAAAATTCCGAGGTAGGACTACTTTGACATCTTTTGTATATGAAGCCATGATTAGACCTGACACTGATCGGGAAGAGAAAGCACAGAAAAAAATGCCCTGGAGGCACAGAAACAGTCATTGTATTTCAACATATAGAAAACACTCTCAGGGGCGCCTGGGTGGCTCAGTCATTAAGGGTCTGCCTTCAGCTCAGGTCATGGTCCCAGGGTCCTGGGATTGAGCCCCGCATCGGCTCCCTGCTCAGCGGGAAACCTGCTTCTCCCTCCCCCGCTCCCCCTGTTTGTGTTCCCTCTCTTGCTGTGTCTCTCTCCATCAAATAAATAAATAAAATCTTAAAAAAAAAGATTAAAAAAAAAAAAGAAAACACTCTCAAAGTTGACCAAAAGGGAAAAATCAATCAAAAGGTATTAACTGAGCATCTATTATGTTTTACCTTGTTTTAGGTGTCATCAGAAATTTAATAAAAGGATCAAATGTTAACTGCTCAGAAACTAGAACTGAGTTGGAAAGCCAAACAGTATGAATAATATAATTGCAAATAAAATTAAAAATTACTAAATAAAACTTAAGAATTTACTGTAGAAAAAGTTATCTGAGTTCCTACCTGACAGTACCTAGCATAGTGACTGGCATATAGTACTACTAATAATTTTTTTAAATTATCAATAAATTAATTAGTTTATTAATATAATCAAACTAATTTAGATTGGCATTATGCGAAGGGTACTTAAGAAAAAATATTAAATTTACACAGTAAATTATTCTGTGCAAAAAAACCACATAGAAATGTATAAAAGAGGCCAATGATTGGAATAATGCAGTCCAGAAAGAGCATCATGCTATTTAATTAAAGAAACAATATGCAGGGCACCTGGGTGGCTCAGTTGGTTAAGTGACCAACTCTTGATTTTGGCTAAGGTCATGATCTCACGGTCATGAGATTGAGCCCTGTACTGGGTTCCATGCTGGGTGTGGAGCCTGCTTAAAATTCTCCCTCTGCCCTTCCTGCCTGTTCTCTCTCTTCCTCTCTCTCTCTCAAAGAAAGAAAGAAAGCAAGAAGAAAAGAAAAGACAAACAAAGCAATATGCAAGAACAGTATTTGCTCATTCTATCCTGTACCACCTCATCAGCATATAAAGCTTTATCTTTTCCAGTAAGTTCATCTCCTCTCATTAGATAGATGTTCCCTGAAAGGAGACAAGGCCCCCCCCCCCCCCCCGCAACCTCCGGGATTTCTGTAAGCAGAGAGACAAAGAGCAGCATGCACTGGCCTCCTCTCACCCACTCAGCCTTGATACCACCCAACCTAGAGAAGTGAGGGCTCTGCTGCTGACAATCTCAGGCAGGTAGAGAGGTCAGTCCACCCTGAGTCTCCCTGTGAGGGTGTCGGCCATTCTATCTGGTTGGCAATTTTGAATATTCAAGACCCTCTGAGGTAAAAGCAGAAAACTTATTTCCTGGAGAAACATTACTTGCTGCTTCAATCCTTGGTATCTCTTCTATTGCCTAAAAGAGAAAAAGCCAAAGCTATTTACCAGATTGTCAACTTCCTCTCTAAACTGATTTTATCTTTGCCCTCAACTTTAAATCAAATAACAGAAGAAATGGACCACAAGTGGATTGGCTTAAAGGTGAACCGGAAACACAAAATGGCTTAGCTGACACGAGGAATTCGCCCACACAATCTCTGCTATTCTGCACACTACAATTTTGAAGTAGATCCATTGTCACTTATGCAGACAGCAGGGGTTTCTGACACCTTCCATGAAAAGGCAGGGTACACTCCACATTTCTTTTCCTTTGTTGCCTGTTCCTTTGTTGCCCAGGCTGTTAATACCTATTTGATGAAGAAAAAGACTGGCTTCTCCGTCTACTTTCATTCCTTCAGATGGAATGACTTATATCCAAGTTCTCTGTTTAAGGAAAGCCCCCAAACAGTGCCCTTCCCTGTGGGACCCATCAGCGAGCCTCACATTCTACCCCATTTACAAGCTTAGAATCTATATTTAATCTCCACAGTACAATTGAGCAGCTTGGGGAAATTCACAGGGTTATCAAAGGGAAAGCAAAAAGTTGAAGAAAATACTTTTCACACTTCAGATGGACAATTTTACTTTCTCTGAATGACCATCAACAGAAAACTTATTTTCCAGATGGTCAAATCAGACCTTGCTCTCCTCTATTTGCTAGGACAGCCGCTTTACGCAGACATCTCTCCTCCCCATGCCCTGACAAACTATCCTTAGTCTTTGCACCAGAGAGTTTCCCTTTATCTATGGGAAGACCCAGCTATGATCTCTAAAGGCATTTTAAGTTATGTCTTTGGTGGCATATTTTTTCTTCCTCCTTTATGGTTGAAAGTTAGGAATGCTCTTGCCTGCATGTACAGAGGCCTCTCTAAGCAGTCAGATAATATTCCAGGACAGTGAGAAAGCCTTCAAATCAGCTTTCTCTTCACCTCTTGACAGCCAGGACCAGAAAGAAGATATCTGCCTCCCTAGAATGGTAAAGTGGCTGTGAGCAGGTGCTCTAGTGTTGGAACAGAGCTGGCTTCTCTCAAATATGTTCTCAGAGCAGAGAGATAAAGGAGATGAGGAACTGACCCCAAACAGAAGAAAAGTAAAAAATTCCTAATGTTCCACAGTGATTTTTAGCACTCAAGTCCTGCTTAGAAACACACACATTGAGAAGTTGGCTCCGCTGAGGGACGTCACTCCAGTGGCTAAGCGGGGGATGGAACCCTCGGGACAGTGTGGTCTCAGGACCCTTGGGGTCACAGAAAGACTGGGGGTGCCTGAGTGTGGCAGAGCTCCCAGGTATCGGAGCAGGGAAGCCAGCTGCAGAGACAGAGCCAAGGAGTGGGCTCTCAGCTTGGGGTTGCCATAAACCGTGATCCCGGCACAGTCAGGCCACTGCTCCTCCAGCAGGGACCCAAAAAGTGGCAGATCCAGGGAGACTCGCCTTCCTCCCCCGGGAGGAGAGGTGCGGGAGCGCACCGCAGGAATCTGCTGGGTTTGGAGACTCCACATGGGGTCAGGTGCCAGAGACAGAAACACGCAGTCACAGGCAGGGTAAGCACGGAGTGTGGCCAGAGACCGGGGAGACGGGAGTGACTGGCGGCTTTTCTCTGGGGGCTCACTAAGGAGCGGGCCCGAGTTCTCAGCTCCTCTGAGGCAGAGATTGGGAGGCCGCCATTTTCACTCTCCGCCTCCAAAGCTGTATGGAAAGCTTGAAGGGAACAAAAGCTCCGGAGAGCAAACCCGAGCAGATTACTTAGCCCGACCGGCAAGGGTGGGGCAATTCCGCCTCCAGCAAAGACTTCTGGAAACCACGGCAACAGGCCCCTCCCCCAGAAGATCAGCGAGAACAGCCAGCCAAGACCAAGTTTACCGATCAATGAGAACGGCAGAACTCCAGCGCTAGGGGAATACTACACATAGAATTCATGGCTTTTTTACCATGATTCTTTAGTCTTTCAAAGTTAAATTTTTTTTTTAAAGATTTTATTTATTTTTTAGAGAGCGAGCAAGAGAGAAACAGCATGAGAGGGGAGAGGGTCAGAGGGAGAAGCAGGCTCCCCGCCGAGCCGGGAGCCCGATGTGGGACTTGATCCCAGGACCCTGGGATCATGACCTGAGCTGAAGGCAGACGCTTAACCATTTGAGCCACCCAGGTGCCCAAAGTTAATTTTTTTTTTAACTTTTTTTTTTCTTTGAATTTTTCTTTTTCCCTTTTTCAACCAACATCTTTTTTTTTTTTTAAGATTTTATTTATTTATTTGTGAGAGAGAGAATGAGAGACAGAGAGCACGAGAGGGAGGAGGGTCAGAGGGAGAATCAGACTCCCTGATGAGCAGGGAGCCCGATGCGGGACTTGATCCCGGGACTCCAGGATCATGACCTGAGCCGAAGGCAGTCGCTTAACCGACTGAGCCACCCAGGCGCCCTTCAACCAACATCTTATCAATCCCTTTTTAAAAAAAAAAAAATTTATTTTTCATTTTTATTTTTCATTTTTAGAGTCATATTCTATCCCTTCATAGTAGTTACCCATATTTTTGGCATATATATATAAGTTGTTCTTTCTTTAAAATTTTGAGATAGTTTCTCCTAACAGATCAAAATTTACCCTAAATCTCTATTGTATGGTTTTTTTCTACTCCCCTGCCTGATCACATTCTCTACCTTTTTTTTTTTAAATCCTCTTCTTCCTTTTTTCAAACTTCTTATCAATTCCTTTTATAAAATTTTTATAATTTCCATCTTTACAGTCATATTCCATCCCTTCATCATATCAACCCTTATTTTTGTACATATATAAGGTTTTCTTTCTTTAAAATTTTGGGAGGCACTTTCTTCTAACAGACCAAATAGACCCCAAATCTAGTGTGTGGCACTGATCTATATACCAGCCTGATCATATTTGATCACATTCTGTTTTTTTTTGTTTTGTTCTGTTTTTGTTTGTTTTTATCTTTATCTTTTTCGTTTCCTTCTTTTTTTCTTTTTCTTTTTTCTCTCTTTCCCTCTCTTTTCCCACTGCTTCAGGTCTTTTCTGATTTGTTTAGAGTATATTTTCTGGGAACGTTGTTACCCTGTTAGCATTTTGTTCTCTCATTAATCTATTCTCCTCTGGACAAAATGACAAGATGGAAAAAAATCACCTCAACAAAAAGAACAAGAGGTAGTACCGACTGCCAGGGACCTACTCAATATGGACATTAGTACGATGTCGGATCGAGTTCAGAATCATGACTTTAAAGATACTAGCTGGGCTTGAAAAAAGCATGGAAGTTATTACAGAAACTCTTTCTGGAGAAGTAAAAGAACTAAAATCTATCCAAGTAGAAATCAAAAAGGCTATTAATGAGGTGCAATCAAATATGGGGGCGCTAACTGCTAGGATAAATGAGGCAGAAGAGAGATTCAGTGATATAGAAGACCAAATGATGGAAAATAAAGAAGCTGAGAAAAAGAGAGATAAGCAACTACTGGATCACGAGGGCAGAATTCGAGAGATAAGTGATACCATAAGACAAAACAACATTAGAATAATTGGGATCCCAGAAGAAGAAGAGAGAGAGAGAGGGGCAGAAGGTATACTGGAGCAAATTATAGCAGAGAACTTCCCTAATTTGGGGAAGGAAACAGGCATCAAAATCCAGGAGGCACAGAGAACACCCCTCAAAATCAATAAAAATAGGTCAACACCCCGACATCTAATGGTAAAACTTACGAGTCTCAGAGACAAAGAGAAAATCCTGAAAGCAGCTCGGGAGAAGAGATCTGTAACCTACAATGGTAGAAACATTAGATTGGCAACAGACCTATCCACAGAGACCTGGCAGGCCAGAAAGGACTGGCAGGATATATTCAGAGCACTAAATGAGAAAAATATGCAGCCAAGAATACTATATCCAGCTAGGCTGTCATTGAAAATAGAAGGAGAGATAAAAAGCTTCCAGGACAAACAAAAACTAAAGGAATTTGCAAACATGAAACCAGCCCTACAAGAAATCTTGAAAGGGGTCCTCTAAGCAAATAGAGGGCCTAAAAGCAACATAGACCAGAAAGGAACACAGACAATATACGGTAACAGTCACCTTACAGGCAATACAATGGCACTAAATTCCTATCTTTCAATAGTTACCCTGAATGTAAATGGGCTAAATGCCCCAATCAAAAGACACAGGCTATCAGACTGGATTAAAAAACAAGACCCATCGATATGCTGTCTGCAAGAGACTCATTTTAGACCCAAAGACACCCCCAGATTGAAAGTGAGGGGGTGGAAAACCATTTATCATGCTAATGGACACCAAAAGAAAGCTGGGGTGGCAATCCTTCTATCAGACAAATTAGATTTTAAACCAAAGACTGTAATAAGAGATGAGGAAGGACACTATATCCTACTTAAAGGGTCTATCCAACAAGAAGATCTAACAATTGTAAATATCTATGCCCCTAACACGGGAGCAGCAAATTATATAAGGCAATTAATAACAAAAGCAAAGAGACACATCGACAACAATACAATAATAGTGGGGGACTTTAACACCCCCCCTCACTGAAATCGTCTAAGCAAAAGATCAACAAGGAAATAAAGACTTTAAATGACACACTGGACCAAATGGACTTAACAGACATACTCAGAACATTCCATCCCAAAGCAACGGAATACACATTCTTCTCTAGTCCCCATGGATCATTCTCCAGAATAGATCACATCCTAGGTCTTAAATCAGGTCTCAACTGGTACCAAAAGATTGGGATCATTCCCTGCCTATTTTCAGACCACAATGCTTTGAAACTAGAACTCAATCACAAGAGGAAAGTCAGAAAGAACTCAAGTACATGGAGGCTAAAGAGCATCCTACTAAAGAATGAATGGGTCAACCAGGAAATTAAAGAAGAATTAAAAACATTCATGGAAACCAATGAAAATGAAAACACAACTATTCAAAATCTTTGGGATGCAGCAAAGGCAGTCCTAAGAGGAAAGTATATAGCAATACAAGCCTTTCTCAAGAAACAAGAAAGGTCTCAAGTACACAACCTAACCCTACCCCTAAAGGACCTGGAGAAAGAACAGCAAATAAAGCCTAAACCCAGCAGGAGAAGAGAAATGATAAAGATCAGAGCAGAAATCAATGAAATAGAAACTAAAAGAACAGTAGAACAGATCAACAAAACTAGGAGCTGGTTCTTTGAAAGAATTAACAAGATTGATAAACCCCTGGCCAGACTTATCAAAAAGAAAAGAGAAAGGACCCAAATCAACAAAATCATGAATGAAAGAGGAGAGATCACAACCAACACCAAAGAAATACAAACAATTATAAGAACATATTATGAGCAACTCTATGCCAGCAAATTAGATAACCTGGAAGAAATGGATGCATTCCTAGAGATGTATCAACTACCAAAACTGAACCAGGAAGAAATAGAAAACCTGAACAGACCTATAACCACTAAGGAAATTGAAGCAGTCATCAAAAATCTCCCAACAAACAAAAGCCCAGGGCCGGATGGCTTCCCAGGGGAATTCTAACAAACATTTCAAGAAGAATTAATACCTATTCTTCTGAAACTGTTCCAAAAAATAGAAATGGAAGGAAAACTTCCAAACTCATTTTATGAGGCCACCATTACCTTGATCCCCAAACCAGATAAAGATCCCATCAAAAAGGAGAATTACAGACCAATATCCCTGATGAACATGGATGCAAAAATTCTCACCAAAATACTAGCCAATAGGATCCAACAGTATATTAAGGATTATTCACCACGACCAAGTGGGATTTATCCCTGGGCTGCAAGGTTAGTTCAACATTTGCAAATCAATCAACATGATACAATACATTAACAAAAGAAAGAACAAGAACCATATGATCCTCTCAATCGATGCAGAAAAAGCATTTGACAAAGTACAGCATCCTTTCTTGATCAAAACTCTTCAGAGTATAGGGATCGAGGGTACATACCTCAATGTCATAAAAGCCATCTATGAAAAACCTACAGCGAATATCATTCTCAATGGGGAAAAACTGAGAGCTTTCCCCTAAGGTCAGGAACGTGGCAGGGATGTCCACTATCACCACTGCTATTCAACATAGTATTAGAAGTCCTAGCCACAGCAATCAGACAACAGAAAGAAATAAAAGGCATCCAAATTGGCAAAGAAGAAGTCAAACTCTCACTTTTTGCAGATGATATGATACTTTATGTGGAAAACCCCAAAGACTCCACCCCAAAACTGCTAGAACTCATACAGGAATTCAGTAAAGTGGCAGGATATAAAATCAATGCACAGAAGTCAGTTGCATTCCTATACACCAACAAGACAGACGAAAGAGATATTAAGGAGTCAATCCCATTTACAGTTGCACCCAAAACCATAAGATACCTAGGCATAAATCTAACCAAAGAGGCAAAGGATCTGTACTCAGAAAACTATAAAAGACTCATGAAAGAAAATGAGGAAGAGGGCGCCTGGGTGGCTCAATCGTTGAGGTCTGCCTTCGGCTCAGGTCATGATCCCAGGGTCCTAGGGTTGAGTCCCACATCAGGCTCCCTGCTCTGTGGGAAGCCTGCTTCTCCCGCTCCCACTCCCCCTGCTTGTGTTCCTGCTCTCACTATGTCTCTCTCTGTCAAAAAAATAAATGAAAAAATCTTTAAAAAAAAAAAAAGAAATTGAGGAAGACACAAAGAAATGGAAAAACGTCCCATGCTCATGGATTGAAAGAACAAATATTGTGAAGATGTCAATGCTACCTAGAGCAATCTACACATTCAATGCAATCCCCATCAAAATACCATCCACTTTTTTCAAAGAAAGGGAACAAATAATCCTAAAATTTGTATGGAACCAGAAAAGACCCCGCATAGCCAGAGGAATGTTGAAAAAGAAAAGCAAA
The DNA here is from genome assembly GCF_002201575.2 of Neomonachus schauinslandi. NCBI lineage: Eukaryota > Metazoa > Chordata > Mammalia > Carnivora > Phocidae > Neomonachus > Neomonachus schauinslandi. The sequence goes on from NC_058412.1 coordinate 67,279,619, forward strand.
GCTGACAGCATCACAATTCCTGACTTCCAGCTCTATTACAAAGCTGTCATCATCAAGACAGTATGGTACTGGCACAAAAACAGACACATAGATCAATGGAACAGAATAGAGAGCCCAGAAATGGACCCTCAACTCTATGGTCAACTCATCTTTGACAAAGCAGGAAAGAATGTCCAATGGAAAAAAGACAGTCTCTTCAACAAATGGTGTTGGGAAAATTGGACAGCCACATGCAGAAGAATGAAACTGGACCATTTCCTTACACCACACACAAAAATAGACTCCAAATGGTTGAAAGACCTCAATGTGAGACAGGAGTCCATCAAAATCCTAAAGGAGAACACAGGCAGCAACCTCTTTGACCTCAGCCGCAACAACTTCTTCCTAGAAACATTGCCAAAGGCAAGGGAAGCAAGGGCGAAAATAAACTATTGGGACTTCATCAAGATAAAAAGCTTTTGCAAAGCCAAAGAAACAGTCAACAAAACCAAAAGACAACCGACAGAATGGGAGAAGATATTTGCAAATGACATATCAGATAAAGGGCTAGTATCCAAAATCTATAAAGAACTTATCAAACTCAACACCCAAAGAACAAATGATCCAATCAAGAAATGGGCAGAAGACATGAACAGACATTTTTCCAAAGAAGACATCCAAATGGCCAACAGACACATGAAAAAGAGCTCAAAATTGCTCGGCATCAAGGAAATCCAAATCAAAACCTCAATGAGATACCACCTCACACCAGTCAGAATGGCTAAAATGAACAAGTCAGGAAATGACAGATGTTGGCGGGGATGCAGAGAAAGGGGTACCCTCCTACACTGTTGGTGGGAATGCAAGCTGGTGCAGCCACTCTGGAAAACAGTATGGAGGTTCCTCAAAAAGTTGAAAATAGAGCTACCATATGACCCAGCAATTGCACTACTGGGTATTTACCCCAAAGATACAAAACTAGGGATCCGAAAGGGTACGTGCACCCCGATGTTTATAGCAGCAATGTCCACAATAGCCAAACTGTGGAAAGAGCCAAGATGTCCATTGACAGATGAATGGATAAAGAAGATGTGGTATATATATATATATATATATATATATACAATGGAATATTATGCAGCCATCAAAAGGAATGAGATCTTGCCATTTGCAACGACGTGGATGGAACTGGAGGGTATTATGCTGAGCAAAATAAGTCAAACAGAGAAAAACATGTATCATATGACCTCACTGATATGAGGAATTCTTTATCTCAGGAAACAAACTGAGGGTTGCTGGAGTGGGGGGTGGGGTGGGATGGATGGGGTGACTGGGTGATAGACACTGGGGAGGGTATGTGCTCTGGTAAGCGCTGTGAATTGTGCAAGACTGTTGAATCTCAGATCTGTACCTCTGAAACAAATAATGCAATATATGTTAAGAAAAAAAAAAGAAGAAGAAGAAGGTAGCAGGAGGGGAAGAATGAAGGGCAGGAAATCAGAGGGGTAGATGAACCATGAGAGATGATGGACTCTGAAAAACAAACTGAGGGTTCTAGAGGGGAGGGGGGTGGGAGGATGGGTTAGCCTGGTGATGGGTATTGAGGAGGGCACATTCTGCATGGAGCACTGGGTGTTATGCACAAACAATGAATCATGGAACACTACATCTAAAACTAATGATGTAATGTATGGGGATTAACATAACAATAAAAAAAGTAAACCTGAATGGAGTTTGAAACTTAAAAAAAAAAAACACACACACACACACATTCACATATATATACTCCCACATTCCCCACCCACATGCAAATTTGATTTAAACGCCTTTATAAAAGTTGTGAGTTCTCCAAAATGAGATAGATTTGCTTTAAAACTGGTTGCAAAAAAAGCATCATCCTACCTTTTTCATGGTGCAAAATCACTCTTAAGACATTAATATTGGCAGGTGGTGCAGGTATTGTTAAAGAAAAGTCACTCAGGACCACATGAGCAGGCAGATGTTGATTTTATTCCAGTACCACCAAAACCCAGCAATATGAGGCAGAGCATAGATACTCAGCTCTGCTGATACAAAAGGTGGGAGGTTTTTAGGTGCTGGGGTGAGCTAGGAGCCAAGTACTGGAGGTTGTGGGGAGAGGTTGATCAATGGGATGTGTCTTGTTATTACAACACTGAGTTATTACTGAGTTAGCAACTGCTGTTTTCTGTGATTATGTCATCTGTGTTTGCTAATTGGTACCCATCGAAGATAGGCTCCTGACATCCAGACACTGGGAGATGGGGTACTATCTCCCTCTGTGTTTACATTTCAAAGAGATAGTTCCTAGGTCCTTGAGAAAAACTTTTCCTGGACTATAAACTCACAGGCTGAGAGAAGAGTCACATCTCCCAGGAGCAAAGAAAGAAGTTACAATGGCAAGTTTTCTAAAGTATTTTGACTACCTAAAACTTGACTACTAATAGCCTACTATCGACCTGATCAATAATATAGTTGATTAACATGTACTTTGTATGATATATATACTATCTTCTTACAATAAAGTAAGCTAGAGAAAAGAAAATGTTATTAAGAAAATCATAAGGAAAACAAAACACATTTACAGTAATGTACCATATTTATCCAAAAATATCTGTTTATAAGTGGACCCATACATTTCAAACCCATGTCGTTCACTGGTCAACTATATACATATTTCCCTCAATTTGTGGATTCATATGTCAGAATTATTTCTTATCAAATCAGATTCTATAGGAGAAATACTCTGGATGTTAAAGTACTGATTTTAATAGGCAATGGCTTAGTTATGGAAGTCAAGAGTTTCTCTCTGCCTCTTTCTCAATCTTTATTTCTCTCTCTCTTCACATGTATATGTATATGTACACACACACACACACACACACACATTTCAATAAGCAGGCTTTGATTAACTATAGAAAACTTGAGTTCTTGACACTTCATATGCCCAATCTCATCAAGAAATAAAATAAAGCTCAAAGGTCCATAATGAGGTTAGAAGGTTCTCAAGAGGAACCACACTAAAAGAACACTGCTCCTTCCCACACCTTATCTTTACTAGCCTATTAGAGGGACAACAGGTGTAGAGAACTGTTAGCATCAAACAGCCAGGACCTTTTATTTCTATTTAGAAGACAAAGTTCTCTGTCTTATGAGGATTATGCAAAGTGGTCTAACTGCTAAATAATTCTGAAAAGGAATTTTAAAAGCCCAGAAATATAAAGAGAAAAACTCTCAGGGCACATTGAGACAGTATCTGGGTAATCTTTTCCTAAGGAGCTTAGATACCTATACAAAGACATTAACTTTCTGTGCAGATAAGCAGGGCAAATACTTACTCTTCTCAGAGACATCATTTCCTCACTTGTGAAATCAGGAAGATAACATCTACCTTTTTGGGTGGATTTAATGAGATCATATATATTAAGTACCTGTCCAAAATTGGAGGCTTAAGAAGGATAGCTTTTCTATTCACATGGCAATTCTAACTTTAAGATTCTATAATCACTTACAATGGAAAACATTTTTAAACATATTAAATACTTTATTGCATTATTAAACCCAATCTGCTGGACATAAAGAACTTTATGTTGGTAGCTTGAGATCATTGGCATGATCTAAGAATGATGCCACTAAGATGTTTGAAAATCCTACAGGGTGTTTGCCTAACATCCCAGTGCACAGCTCTGTCCAGAAGTTTGAAGTTGCCAGAAATCTAAGCTCCATATTAAGTAACCACAAATTTCCTTAGTTCTGATGCTACTTTTAGAAATTAATAAGGGAAGGTATATTTCATTCAAAGGCCTAAATAGCAAAATAGAATTTATTCGGATAACTGCAGTGCAAGATAAAAAGTGACCTACACTGGGAATAGAGAAACAATCATGTAGAAATAATTACAGTCCCAAAAAGAATTCTCAAATCCTGAGTTTTAATAAAAAATGTGGGTCAACCTGGGAAATAAGAGATAGCCAGAGGCAAGCAATATTGTTCAGCATATAAGATCAACAGAGAAAAAACAGAGGGTGTAGGCAAAGCATCTGAGTTAACGGCAGATGATTTCAACCCTCCAGAAAGCCTTTCGGACAAGAAATTCATAGCTAGAGGGACAATGTATCAGAGGAATTTAAAGCTCATCCTAGACTCAACTGCTAAAACACTCGAAAATATGTATTTAGAACTAAAGCTTGGGCAACTAGAAATTTATTAGTTTGAGGAAGAAATTGAAGTGGCCCAAATGACATCAGAATTAAAGAAAATATCACAGCAGACAAAACAAATTAATCCCATAGTCAGGTTTCATATACAGATACCTGGTTGAGAAGAGGGTGAGGGGTCCTCCCACTGCCTAATGCCAAGACTGACAGCACCACAGAGAAAAGGGAGCATGGGGTTCACATTCCAGTGGGATGAGAGAGATAAATACATCACTAAGAGCTTCGTGTTTTCCAGTTGTCAGAGAAGAGGGCGGCTGGATTCAGGACAAGGTTAAAGGAGAGGACCATTCTCTGTAGATTGCAATAGGTCAGTGCTGTCTGATTCCCTATCAGGAATGGGTTTAATTGTTTTTGGAAGCTAGTGGCAAAATAACGGATGCAATTATAAATAATGGGATATGCCATGCTTACCTAGAGCTCTGTATTAAAAATGAGTCATATTAAAGCAACTTTGTATTAAAAACAACTTGAAGACATCATTAAACATAATGACAATTAGCATATACATTACAATGGGTGCATGGAGGCGAGTATAGGAATAGCAGCAAGCAAATGCTTGATTGGATTTCATGCTGGAGGAAGTCAGGGAAAAAACTGAAATCCTGAATAGTTTAAATGTTCAGGCTATGATTTATAATAATTAGAGAGAAGGCAAGCTCTCGCTGCTTAAGAGGATGAGTATTTTCGTTTTCTCTAATCTGCAAAGTGTTTCTCAGAGAGAATAAGTAATTCGAGCTCTCATTGGTAAAATCTTTAACATTATTCAGGGAAGATTCTCAATCAACCAACAGTTATTTCTAAAACACTGTTTATGCGCTGAGTGCCAAGGTAAATACTATGAAAGGTAAAAGAGAACTGTGAGATGCTGACTGCTGCCTTTGTATAGCCCATAGTCTAGCTGGGGAGTCAAAATTGGTGTTATGAAATTATTGAAATGCACTAACAGATAACAAACTCTAGTGTATAACATCAAACCAGAGGGAACTGCAAACAGGGAGTGCTCAGAGGAGATAAGGATAGACAAGAAAAGAGACAGACTTTGGTTGAGAGGGTAGATTTTGACTTGGGTGTTGTTCTGGACGGGGGGTGGGGAGGCGCCTGGGTGGCTCAGTTGTTAAGCATCTGCCTTCGGCTCAGGTCATGATCCCAGGGTCCTGGGATCAAGCCCCGCATCAGGCTCCCTGCTCGGCGGGGAGTCTGCTTCTCCCTCTTCCTCTGCCTCTGCTTGTGTTCCCTCTCTCGCTGTGTCTCTCTCTGTCAAAGAAATAAATAAAATCTTAAAAAAAAAAAGAAAGAAAAAAAAAAAAGAAATGTTCTGGGCAAAGTTGGCTAGAAATACCTTGTGGAGAGAGATGACATGTTAACAAGCCCACAGGCAAAAAAAGGAATGCTACGAAAATTGTATTCTTCTAACAATAGGACAGTCTTGAAAAGACAAACCTATGAGACAATAAAAAGAGCAGTGGTTATGGGGGTTAGTGGAGAGATAAATAGGCAGAGCACAGAGGATTTTTTAGGGAAGTGATAATGCTATGTATGCTATTACAGTGACAGACACATGTCACTATACATTTTTTCCAAACCCATAGCATGTACACCACCAAGAGTGAATCCTAAGGTAAACTATAGAACTGAGGTAATCATGATGAGTTAACATAGGATCATCCTTCATAAAAACCTGTATCATTTTGGGGTGCCTGGGTGGCTCAGTGAGTTAAGTGTCTGACTCTTGGTTTTGGCTCAGGTCATGATCTCAGGATCATGAGATTAAGCCCCGCATCCAACTCCACACTCAGTGTAGGGTCTGCTTGAGATTCTTTCCCCCTTTCCTTCCCTCCCCCTCTGCTCTTCCCCCCACTCGTGCTCTCTCTCTCTCAAATAAATAAATGAATAAAATCTTTTTAAGAAAGTATCATTTTGGTGAGTGATGTTGATAATGGGCAAAGCTATGCATGTGTAAGGGCAGAAGGTATATGAGAAATTTCTGTACCTACTTCTCAATTTTGCTGTGAACCTAAAAGTGCTCTAAAATATTTTTAAAATTTTTAAAATGGAATATGTTGGAAAACAGTTTCCATTCTGCTATAGACCTCATTAGGGAAAAATGCACTATCAGTATTAAAAAAATCAACCTGTGGATAAAATAGTTTTGATGCCAGGGCATCTGAGTGGCTCAGTCGTTAAGCATCTGCCTTCGGCTCAGGTCATGATACCAGGGTCCTTGGATCGATTCCCGCATCAGGCTCCCTGCTCCGTGGGAGCCTGCTTCTCCCTCTTACACTCTCCCTGCTTGTGTTCCCTTTCTCACTGTCTCTCTCTCTGTGTCAAATAAATAAATAAAATCTTTAAAAAATATATTTTGGTGCCAATAATGTGTCCAAAACATTCTCCAAAATCTCTACTTCATCTTCACTTTCATCCTAGTTTTCTTAAATCAGAGAGAACGTTTCCAATGCTCAGTATCACAGTGAAGGCTTTTTCTGAACATGTTCCCCTTGAGCTTTAGGGAAAAGGTTTCTGGACCATTGCCTTTTGCAGATTTATAAATTGAGTTCATCTGTGAAGTGTGAACTGACAGATTCTTGGGTAACATCTCTATTTCATCCTTTGTTCAGTCCAACCCCCTCTAGAGCTCCCTCTTCCTTGCCTTTCATAATGTCAGTCTGCTCTCCCTCTGTCCACTGCCCTCTCCCGGTTTTAGTAGTCACTTACTTTATCTGAGACACAGATTCAACATTTCAACAGTTCCGGTCCATTATTCTTCCCTAGAGGGCCAGCTCGATCATTCTATAGTATCATCAGGAGAAGGCACTGGAAGTTTACCATTCTTGAATCCTTTTAATTAGGTGTTCCAACCCTGTCTGCTGTGCACCTCTTTGTTGTCCTACCTAAAACACCCCTGTGATATCTGTCTTGTTTTTCTGTGTAGGGTGAGAACTACTGGAAGACAGAGAGAGAGACAGACAAATCTCAATTGCCCAACTGTGCAAATGGATTTCAGAAAGTGTGCAGGGGCCAGACTAATTGTTTAGGAAGCTGTATGCTTTATGATCATCTCTGTGATATCAGAGACCCTAGAGAGTGGTATAAATCCTCATTTATAATTTTAACACTTGGAATCAGACATGTAAAATATTCATTTTTTGTAGATATCCAATAAACAATACTTTTTAAAGTGGAACAATATTTATGTATTTCTAAATTATTTGTACAGTGGATTATATACAAATCCACAAGAAATTCTTAAAGGAAAAATAGTTCAAGAAACAACTGCAAAAATATAATTTGTAGTCTATGTGGGCTGTATTAAATTTCTTCTTCTGAAAAAAAAAAAAGAAAAACATTTCTGTATGTCAGATGGGTAGGTGGGAGTTTTCAGGAGTTTCTAAGACATTATTCAAAAGACCAATGTTCTTTTGTCTTGGGAGCTCTTCCATATTGGTATGGACTTGACTTAGGAAAAAAATCATTCTTTTTCATTCTCTCTTTACTAGCCCTAGTCACATATTCAAGTAATCTCTCTATAAAGTTAGGTTCTACCTTTCTAAAAATGATGAGTTTTTTATTTCACACTTACTGAACATTTCCACGCATCAGAATCCTGATTTAATCCCGAGGAAAGTTTTACATAGGACATGAAATTAGATGTAGCTAGGTCAGGTAAATTCCTGTGGGTCCCAATCCTGTGGGGTTTACTCCCAGCTCTATCACAGAAGAGCATGTAATCTTCACCAAATTACTTAACCTCCTACAGTCTATCTCCATAGTAACATGTGGAGCTGGATGACAACAGAAAAACTATGACATACAACTTTTCCTTTTAAATGAAGTTGATTCTACATCTCAGTGTTGCACAATTTTTTTTTGAAATGATAAATTCAGCTGTGAATGCATAAAGTTACCCAAGGAGCTTATCCATTGAAACAAACCAATAATAAAATATCCCAATATATAGGATATTTTTGTATTTATAAGGACAAAGGAACATTAAGACTTTTGTTTTTTTGTTGTTGTTTTTTAAATGGTAATATGTACTGCATTACCTGAAATTTCTTCAAAATTATTCAAGAAATCTTATAAAGTAATCGGAGTAGAGGAGGGCTTGGAAAAAAAAGGTTTAGAAAAGACATGTTATTTATTAAGCCTCAAGTGCTATAAATCCCAATTGTTTACCAAAATGGTAAGAAATCTGGCAACAATGTGCAGTAAATTATTAAAGCAAGGAAAATAAAATCTAGAAGGAAAAGAAAGCCAAATCAAGGCAGAATATTAGCAGTTTCATGATACAGTTACAGTTAGGGACTACATAAACACAAAAGAAAGAGAAATCAATTCAAGATGGGCAGATGAAGGACTTCACAAAATGCTAGATAGGGTTTGGCCCTGACAGTGTGGACAGAATCCTGTTATATGAGAGGAAAGAGAAGAAGGATACATTTTATGATATACGGAAAGAGAAGGGGAAATGACTCTCGTTGAGGTGGGGGAAAGGAGGGTAAGCAGAAATTATTTCTTAGGATATTTATAAATAACTATTATTTTTCCTCAAGAAGTAGACTCAATGTAAATAAATGCCTCTACATTTGACAACGAAGAAGAATCCCATGGTTTGAAAAAAGTCATGCAGCTCTAGGGTGATCTCAGTAGCAGTGAAGAAGGGCTGGAGGTCCTCCTGCCCCGCATTCCTCCTTTACCACAGATGGACACAGGGACCTCCTGAAGTGCTGTCAGAGTCAACAAGGGAAGATGACATCCAAAGTGTCATGGGGAAAAAAAAAATCTACGCCTCCCTGTGCTTTTGTTGTTTTCTTTTCATTTAATTTAAGGCTGTTACTTATTAGCAAACTATTTAGTGCTCTCAGACTAAATGCAAAATTCAAGCCCCTAGGACCCCTATTAAGTTTACTGTTTCAAATAACTAAATGCAACCTTTCAGGGGCTTTTACCTCTCTGGAACCAAGCCTAGCAAGAGTGCTACTTTGAGGCTTCCCATAAGGATGGGGGTGAAGGGTAGGAGTAGGTTGGACTATACTTTTAGCCTCGGGCTCTTTACAGAGTCCACTATCCACACCATGTTCTTTCTTTCTTTTTTTTTTAAAGATTTTATTTATTTGTCAGGGAGACAGACAGAACACAAGCAGGGGGAGAGGCAGGCTCCCTGCCGAGCAAGGAGCCCGATGTGGGACTCGATCCCAGGACCCTGGGATCATAACCTGAGCCGAAGGCAGTGGCTTCACTGACTGAGCCACTCAGGCGTCCTCACACCGTGTTTTTTCCTTGAGGATTCACCAGCCTAAATCCTTTTGCTTTCACCAGTTTGAAGGAACACATTACTGGCATCTCGATTTTTTTTCCATGTGGCTTAATACTATTAGTTCCATCTCAGATGCCTTTAAATAAATGCATCTGCAAATAATTGTTTTAAAGGATAACCAATTGTTTTGACAACTATAGAGCAAGGCTTTCAATAGATAAAGCAGAATTAAATTTGGGGTTTGTGAAGCTACTAGAGTTAGGCTTTGAAAATACATATGGTATTCAAGTATACCATGGATATGCTGCTCTCTTGCTAAGTGGCTTATTATTTCAACTACTATAGACACAGGCATCAGAACACCTCTTGGTTCACAACCTCATTATAATGGCATCATCTAACATTACCATGGCTAATTTCCTGGGCTTAATCGCTTTCTGGTCCCTGGGGGAGTTTCTGTGAAAAATGTCATTTTGAGGGGAAAATGTGGTAGTGATGAATATATTCATCCTAAGACTTTTGTATAAACGCCTTTCAAGGATATAGGTAAGAATCAACTCCATGGGGAAAAAAAAAAAATCTCACTCTGTGCTTCCGGCACTTCCGAGAACAACTGTGTTAATGACCAACAAGCAATTCCTCTCTTAATGAAGAGGATGTCTTCTAAAAACACATTTTGATAGATATACTCTTACCAGAGCTAAAAGTTGGAAGTCTATTGATGGCACCTAGAAATAAGATGATCACTCTTCTTTTCCTTCCTTTACTTCTAGGTGGGGCAAGAGTCCTCCCCACCACACCTGAAATCTGCAATCCTGTAAGGGTAGTGATCCTACCTTGCTTAAGACAACCAAAGGCAGCCATGCAGCGAAGCACAGTTCTTCTTTCAGCTGGGCCAGCATCTCAGCAAATCTAGAGGCATCTATGCTTAAGACAGGATCAATGTCATCTCCTTCCTAGCAGCTCTCAGCTCTGGCTGAGGAGCAAGGGCATACTTCTGAATCTTATTATGTCTGCCACTTATTGGCAGATAATAAAAACAACAGCAGAACAAGGTTAGCACTACAAACAGAATCTGTTGTTGGTTTGGGAGAGAGGAAATCCTGACCTTCCACTTCCAGGGGAGGGACATCAGCTGAGGCCTTGCTCCCCAACTCTCACTCACTCCTCAGGAGAAGAGGATGGTCTTATCTGAATGGAGAGTTGGGGGAAAAAAAAAAAAAGAGCCACATAGGTATGGCTGAAAACCATTGGCATTGTTCACAGAACACATGCATTCTGTTTCCCTCTCTGTTGTGTGGGAGAAGACTGTCCCTTTTGGGGGTTCCTTGAATTGTCAGAGTTCCAAATGGGGAATCAAGTTAATTCAGGAATATGATGTTATCACACTTACTTAGCTGCAACTCTAAAGCCACGTTTTGCATCAGTTTGTCAGTAATATTCTGATCCCCATCTAATACTTATATTTAATTTTTAATTGATTCTGAATTTGGGAAATGAATGAGGGTATTATTTATGAGCCTTAAGGACTTACTAGTGATAGCATCCAATGCTAACAATTATGGGCCATTCACTACATTCTGGATACCATACTGAATACTCATTATTATAGCATAGTGGCTAATTGCTTAGACTCTGGAGACAGAAAGCTTAGGTTCAAATCTCATACATCACGTGTTCTTTAATTTAGGAATATTACAAAACCTCTTTGTCTCTCATTTTTCTCATCTGAAAAAAGAGGAATTATACCAGGTCCTACCTCACAAGATTGTCATGAAAATTCAGTGGATTACATATAATATACTTAGAAAAATGCCCAGCACAGAGTACATGACATTTCTTACTACAACCCAGTAAGTCCTTAATTTGTCTTAATTTTATAGATGCGGGGACTGAGACTCAGAAAAGTTTTGTATTTCTCAGGAAGTGCTCACTATTGGCCAATTTGAAACCAGATCTAACTAACTGTAGTGCTCTGATTCTGACCTCTGTATTTTGTTCTGAAAAGGGTTGTTTACTAAGACAGAACTAGTGAGTTGAAAGAAAAGGGGCAGGGAAAGCTAAAATTCCTTCATCTGTTTTATTTTGCTATATAATAAATAAATGTTCACTGTTTCACATTGTAGCAATCTTCCCTGCATTCTCTTCTATCAATATTGTCCTTTCTTAGCATCTATATGTAATTGAATATCCACAACCATGTTTTAAGAATTGCTCACTTTAAGGCTGTCACTAAAGTTATATCTAAACTATCCCTCAGATATTTGTAACAATATACAAATTCTTACACTAAAAATCCTTGCCCCTCCCCTCTTGTACAAATACAAAAAAGAATCATAGGTATATTTAAAGGCATTCTTTATAGTTGAAATTCCCAAGGATGGCATTCCTATTTTTAACAAAAATCTGTTAAGTAATTTAAATATGTCTTGGTGAGCTCACTTACTGAATTTTCTCTGTAGACTCAAAGCCCTGAGTTGAGTCAGATTGCTTAGTAATCAGGGCATTATTCTATCATATTTACTTTTTGGTGGAGTTTTGTTTCCAGTTGAGTGGTATGTTTTAAGGCTAAAAATATTCTGTAATGAAGAGAAATAGCATAGGAATATGGAACATAGTCATCACAGAGGCATGAATTCTCTTACTACATACGGTGTTTACTCCTAATTCACAATGGATTCCCCCAATTTACTCCCTTTCAACCTATTGGACTGTAGAAGCAGGAAAGAGAATTATGAAAGTCTGAATGATGACTAGCAGCAATTTTGTCACCCAGCAGTCAGAAAAAAAAAAAATGTTAGTCTGAAAGAAAACAGAGGTCTACATGAATCTAAAGAAGACTCTGAGGGACCAGTGTAGATGATATGGTCCACTCAGTTAAAATGTGGAGACACTCACAAGCAACCTGGTTGTCCAATCTAGTTGCTTGACATATTTCTAAGGAAACCTTGACAAACTGCACATGCATTTGCTCTGCATCTAGCATGATTTTTTGCCAACACATATACTGCGTACATAAAGGAACTTCACTTCCTCTGTGGCATTTCCAGTAGTTTCTGCATACTTCTCGCCAATACACAGAGGAACGGGGCCAACGAAGATGCTTAGCTGAGAGTTTGACAGGAAACACAGGCTCTCCTACGTCTTGATGCCTGCCTTCCCTCACATGAAACCTTGAGCCTCTGACTATGAAGCTCGAAGTAAAAGGTTGTCACCGAAAGTAGACAGGTGGGCTGTCCAAGCCTATTAAACATGTCTATATCTGACAGTAATTGTTTCTATTATTTATCCCTACCTGAATGATAAGGACTTCTTAATTAGTGCCTGAGAAAGTAAATGAGGATTTAATTGACAGAAACAGTGTGCATGGTTTTGCTATAATGAAGTCAGTCATGTAATGAAACATAAGCCAGTTTATTACTATACCCAAACACAAACTACTAAATTGCTACAGTGGACGCTTTCTGAATTTCACCTATCATTAACATAAGCAATGTGAGACATCAGCAGGCACATATATATATGAAATTTCCTTGATACAACCTTAATTTCAGCTTGTACATTTTTTTAAACTTTTTTTTTAAAGATTTTATTTATTTGAGAGAGAGAGAGAGTGAGAGAGAGAGCGCAAGAGGGGGTAGGGTTAGAGGGAGAAGCAGACTCCCCGCCGAGCAGGGAGCCTGATGTGGGACTTGATCCCGGGACTCCGGGATCATGACCTGAGCTGAAGGCAGTCGCTTAACCAACTGAGCCACCCAGGCACCCATCAGCTTGTACATTTTTTAAATACAGTTTTCTATAGGATAATACCAAAAAACCTCAATGAATAAGAAGTTGGCATTCTTGCTCCTAAAAAGCTTATCATTCTTACTTAAGGAAATGTAGCATGCAAGCCAAGTCATTCTGCAGTTATAAAAGACTAAGCCGTGTTTAGAAGGAAAGCAAGCAAGCGAAAAATTAATGAAGCCAAAAAAAGAAGCCTCCTGAGAAAGAGAAATATATAAAGAAAAGACTAACATTGAGGGGTTTGTTTTGTTTTGTTTTTTTTCCATTCTACGGAGACTTCTTTTTCTCCAACAGAATTCTCTTCTCTTAACCGTCTAGAAAAAGGCAGATTATCTTTGGTAGATTCTTGCAAGCTCTGGTTCTCTCTCTCTCTCTTTTTTTTAAGGTTTTATTTATTTATCGGAGAGAGAGAAAGTGAGAGAGAGAAGTAGCAGGGGGAGGGGCAGAGGGAGAGGGGGAAGCAGACTCCCCACTGAGCAAGGAGCCAGACACTGGCTTGATCCCAGGATGCAGGCATCGTGACCTGAGCCCAAGGCAGACACTTAACCAAGTGAGCCACCCAGGCGCCCCGCAAGCTCTGATTCTATCACCCTCAGCTCTCTAAGACTTATAACAGGGGTAACAAGCATAAACAGTACCCACTTACTATTTGTCTTCATGATTTACTCCTAAGGCTCAGTGGACACTTGCCCTTGGGCATATCTCCCTTTGCCACTTACTGATTACAATAACCTCATATTATTACCTCATGTTATCCTATTCTCTCATCTATATCATAATACAGACTGCCATTTTAAACTCTATTATTTCTTGAATGGTTCCTCATCGACGTGGCAATGTGACTTCTATCCAAATTTATTATCAGTTCATTGGGGGAAAATTTATTTACATTTCTTTTGTATCATCAAATATATGAGGCAGGGCTGAGTCCATGAAAAGTGTACATCGATTATGTGATATGTGTTCAATAATCTCGAACTAGGAGATCACACCTTGTCTGCTTTATAGAGGTTGAAAATTCTCTAAGTGCTGCTTGGGTGAAGAACCAAATACTCCATGCAATTGAATCTAAACATATCCAGATGATTTTCCTAATGAGTTTTCAGAATTTTAGATCTAGAAGGCAACTTACAATTAATTAGAGTCGTTAACTCTGTCTTGTCCTTTTTTATGTGAAGAGTCTCAAAGTCACAGATATTTTGTGACTTGATCAGGATTGTGGACCATTAGTTAAAGATCCAGAATTAGTACCTTGATCTTAATCTTTGTGGCTAGTATGGAACTATGTCTTATTCTAATAGTATTCTTTTTATACTATAGAAGTTATCATGATTTTCAAATTTAGAGATTTAAAAATGTTTTTAAAAATAAAATAAAACCTAAGCTGGTTATAATCACACCTTTCAGATATAAATATTTATATATATATATATACACACACACATACATATATACACACATACATATACATATATATATATAGCTTTAGTATTTTCCTTACATAAATATAAATATATATGTATATTTCAGTGTTTGTCAATTGATGTCTTCTTGACTGCATGGTGTTGACTGTCTTACTGATGGCAAAATTGAATTTAAGAGAAAGATTCTGGCGGGCCTGAGGTTATTTTTTATAGATAGGTTAAATAAGAATATTGAAATAATATGAAGGCATATAACTTTTTCCTATACAGAAATATTCCAAAATACTCTACAGATTCAAGAACTGCACTAATCTGATCAAGAAGGGGAAGGCTTGACCTTCACCCATTGTCCCTTCTCACACTGGGCTTCCAAAACATCTTAGAGTGGTACAAGGACTATGGGAAGTTGGCTTAAAAGCCACTAACACAGGAAATTTGTAGCAGATTCATGCTGATGATGATTTCAGGGTTTTCTGACCCTTTTTATTAAGGTCCCACTCTTGTGCTATCCTCACTTTGCAAGAAAAGGTGATGCTAAAACCCAGCTTGGCCTGTAGCCCCAGACAGCTTTCTGTTGCCAAGGACACTGAGGAAGTTGTCCTGCAGGTTGTGTGGCAGTTATATAACAGAAAGATTAGATCTGGAGAAGCAAGTCCTTCTTAGATCAAAGCTGGCAAACTCCGTAATTTTATCTGATATATATTACCATGACATTCCAGTAAGACTATGAAACAAAATGAAACATCTCACAGCCACTTCTGTCTGACCTTGAAAAGATATGGTCCCAAAACAGATCATATGACAAATTTTAAAATCATAGAATTGATTCATTATATTTTATACCAACTGTTTTTAATGGGTGGAATATGCCTTCGTTAGGACTATTTAGAATATTTGTGAAGCTAATAAACAATTTTTAAACAATAATTACAACTTGCTTTCTTGCTCCTATGTCTTACTTTAACATCTGTCCCCTGAACCCCCAATGTCTGATAAATATCGCTAAATCCACATGGAATTAGAAGGACAATATCGTAGTGTAGACCACCAAATTCCTACATGTCCGTGAGCATTCATTAAACTAAAACTAACAACATTGATAATACAATATGTAAATACAACTCTATTAGGAATATATATTCTGTAATTTTGAGAATAAAAATACATAACCAACAAATACATAAATAGACATATATAACAAAATAACCAATCAGATTAACTCAAAGAGTAGTCATGTGTAGGGATCAAGGCATACATTTTTATATAGCATTTAGATTCAGAAATAAGAAAAAATGTGTTCTGTAAAGGTTCCCCTAGCTGACTCATCCTATAAACTGATAGTGTGATTTTCTCTTGGGAGAATAAACACTTTGCTAACTTTATCTCAAATTTACCACCACACCAGAGAGGAAAGATTGCTCGAAGATGAAGAAACTAGTCTCTGAAAAAACTCTAAAATATAAACCATAGATTATGAATCCCAGTTGATTAGCTATATTTCTTCACACCACCAAAGCCATCTAAACATTTTGACTCTAAAGAAAATACTCCATGAAAAAGCAGTTGGCTCAAAACATCAATGAAAAACCACTTCTCCAGGAACATTTCTTTTATGTTAGAAATTATTATTTTTTGAAAATTTGAAAATTATAGAAATGTAAAAAATAAGATACCGTTAATCATGCCTGGTAAAATGACTGATCAAAAATAGATAACAAGTGTTAGCAAGGATATGGAAAAATTTGAACCCTCATACACTGCTGGTACAGCTGCCTCAGAAAACAGTTTGATCGTTCCTCTAAATGTAAAACAGTTACCAGAGAGCGCAACAATTTAATTCCTAGATATATACTGAAAAGAAATAAAAACATTTATCTCTATAAAATCTTATACATAAATGTTCAAGCAACATTATTCATAATAGCCCAATAAGTGAAAACAATCTATCCATCAACTAATGTGGTAGATCAATAAAAGGGAATATTATTCAGCCATAGAAGGGGGTATAGTATTGATACATGCTACAACATGGATAAACTTTTGAAACATTGTGCTTAAATAAAAGAAATCCATCACAAAGAATCATATATCATATAATTTCATTCATATGAAACATGCAGAAAAGGCAATTCTCTAGAAGTAGATAGTAGATTAGTGGTTGCCTAGGCCTAGAGGGCTTAAGGGTTAACAGAGACTGCCCGCTAATGGGTATGGGGTTTCTTTTGAGGGTGATAAAAATGTCCTGGAATTGATTATAGTGATGGTCACATGACTTTGTGAATATGTGGGGAAAAAACCCCACAAAACATTGAATTTCTCATTTTAAATGGTTGAATTCTATGGTATATAAATTACATCTTAATAACACTGTTTAAAAAAAGTAGATGATGTTATAGTAAATGGCCATTTCTTCCACCTTTTATTTTTTAAGAGAAAAACAGAAGTTTTTCTCAGAAGTGATTCACTACATCATTGAAATCAGTGACTCTTCGAATTAACAATGTTACATTTTCTTCATGTTATCTCCAGTTAATACCAAAACACTTGGGATTAATAATCAAAACATTTTTATATATCACCCAGATTGTTCCAAAAATTAAGATGTTTAGCATCATGCAGCCAGAATGGAGAAGAAAACTAAAGATTTCCTGAGTGGTTCAGGATATTCCAGTGACTGGATCTCTGTTACCATAGGGAATTAACATGACTTTTGGTGGTGGTTGGTGGGGGCTGGGGGGGCTTCATCTGGATTTTTGTTTCCAGCCTAACATCAGAATCTGACATTATTTTTATCTCTTATGATGATTTGGAAATTTTTATTCCCAAGTCTTTAAAGGAAAACCAGTAAGAAGGAGAATAGAGTTATCATTATTATTTTTTTTAGATGCCTATTTGATTTGTTCCATTGTAACTTTTAGACCATCTGCAAAGGCAAACTTGCAACATAAAGTCCAAGTGCTATTTGTGAACAGATAGCCAAGCTTCCATCCAGTAACAAAAGTGATCGACATATACAGAACTTATTGCCAATTTACTTTAAATAACTGGAATATTAGATTTCATTAGGATTTCTCCAGGAAGAATGGTCAGAAAAATCAGAAAATATATAGTTATAGTTGAAACAACAGAAATTACATTGCAGGTTGTTTTCTGAATATTTTAAATCCCTAAGTACCCTTGTACAGCCTGAATTTGAAAGTTAGCAACAGGTTAAAAAATATATATTTCTATTGGATTTAATGAAATAAATACATGGGATTGTTTAGAGGTAAATTTTATATTAAAAAAAAAAAGACTGAGAGATACAAAAGTAAACCCTCAGCATATGAATACCAATTTTTGCCTGCATGACCTAAGACAAGGTATTTAATCTTTATTCTTCATGTAAAAAAATGGATTTTTTTTTTTACTTTACATGGATCTGATAAAATGCCAAATGAAATTAAACAGTCAGTATTAAACCCTCTATAATGGTCGCTGAAATGGGTCGAGCCTCCATTCAAATTATTCTAACCGTTCTTGATATCAGTTTTGTTTTTCTCTTCATACCAATAGCAGAGGTATGACATCCATCTAGAGAAATAAAGATGTTCTTAATAGTGTGAGATTAACATAAAAATGCAAGGCTTGCAAAATTCATATACATGTATATGTGTATATGTATAAGTCAAAAGTTAAATGGAATCCTCTGGAGGCTAAAAAAGATGGCATGTCAAAGAGTTTCTTTCCACTTTCAGGAGATTTAAACCCTACTTAATCTTTTGGGTACCACTTTAAAAGGAGCTTTGTAGAGATGTAATTCACTTTTATACATTTCACCCATTTAAAGCATACTATTAATTTTTAGTATCTTTAGTGTATGTGTAAACATCACTACAGTCACTTTTAGAACACTTCATAACCTCTAAAAAAATCCAGTACCCTTTAGTGACACCCTCATAATCCCTTGTTCCCTTTCCCCATACTTCAGCAACCACTCATCTTTCTGTCTCTATAGATTTCCCTATTCTGGACTTTCATAGGATTGGAATCATGCAATCTTTCTTCTTCTGTGATTGGCTTCTTTTATTTAGCATGATGTTTTCAAGGTTCATCCATCTTGTAACATGTAGCAGTACTTTATTTCTTTGCATACCTGAATAACATCCCATTGTATAGATACGCTGCATTTGGCTTATACATTCATCTGTTGCTAAATAATTCAGATTATATATTCTCCCTTAAGTCTATACAAAATCCCAAGAGGTTTATCCATTTTGATCCCTGGAAAACTGAAGTAACTTTGTGTATCGTAGTAAATTACTAACTGGAGCCTGCATGTGGCCTTCTGCAGAACCTGCACTCTGTACATGTATGCTCTACCCCCTTAAACATGTTTATCATAGGTGGACCAATAGTTTCACTTCCAGGAATTTTTCAGCAGGCAACAATCAACTACTTACAGAAATATCAATATATGGGGCGCCTGGGTGGCTCAGTTGGTTAAGCGACTGCCTTCGGCTCAGGCCATGATCCTGGAGTCCCGGGATCGAGTCCCGCATCGGGCTCCCTGCTCAGCGGGGGGTCTGCTTCTCCCTCTGCCCTCTTCCCTCTCGTGCTCTCTGTCTCTCATTCTCTCTCTCTCAAATAAATAAATTAAAAAAAAAATCTTTAAGAAATATCAATATACAAGAGTTATTTATTGCATCATTTGTAGAAGTGAAAATTTGAGCTTAACTGTAACCATATAATAACTGTGGATGTGTTAAACCATGGTACATCAATGCTATGGAATATTATGCAGCCACAAAAATGGAGTTTTCAAAAAATGATACAGAAAACTGAGGAGACTATAGTCTTAAGTGTAAAGAAAAATTATAAAAAATACTATGTATAGTTATATACAACAGATCCCACTTTTTCATATGTTTACCATTTGTAAAATATGTATCATAATATCAACTTCATGGGGATATTGGGAAGATTAAATGTGTCAATATATGCGATGTGTTTAGAGCAGTATGTATACACATTCACCTGGTAGCCACAAACACACACACATACACACACAGAGAGACAAATACCAAAGAATAAATAGATACACACAAAAATTCCCAGCAGAAAGACTGTGGATGAGTGGGATTTTTAAAAAATATTTTCTCTGTATTTTCCATCTATTCTATAAGAAGCACCAAAAGGTTAAAATTGGTGGAAAGAAATGTCTTAAAGACAAGTAGTAAAGCAATAAAACAAACAGAATCATTTTGTTTAATCTTTGTTTCCATCAGATTGAGGGGCAATTTGAACACAAGTAACCACTTCAGGTTTATTCTAGAACACGAAGGCGGCACCATAAAAATCATTCCACAACTCTATCTAACTTACATCCCTAAGTGTGAAAAAGTGATTTCTGTTTATAGACCGAGGACTGTTTTGAAAAGGAGATCACCAAAATGATCCCAGTAAAAAACCAGATGCTTAGCAATCTTGAAATGTACGGGAGGATGTTGCTTATTAACCCCCCACCTAGCAAAGCACGCACTTAGACTGGGGAAGAGCCTGCGAAACTATTTTCTTCCCAGGAGACAATTTGTTCGGTGTGTCAGTTGCAGAAGACAGTTTTCCAAAATCGCTCATATCCTCCTCTTTTTAATAGCTCATACTTAATTAACACTCTTTCCCCCTCCATTTTAAACCAATATAAGACAGCTGTCAAAAGCTGATTTAACTTGCCCTAAGTAATATTTCATTAGAAATTAAAAGCTTTTCTATCACTTTTGCATCCTGCAGATACAGAGAAAAGAAAAGAAAACCAAACCCGAAGAGGAATTCATTTTCACAGACCCACCTGCCTTTCAACTGCCATGCCAAAACTAATGCAAGAGGCGCTTCAATGGTTCCGACTTTGGATGACGGGTTCCACTTCTTTTTCTAAATATATTTTTAGTGTAGTCTTATCTGATTATAAAATTAGTACAGGTATACAATTCCTTATCTGAAATTCTAAAAAGTCATAAATAAATAAAGCTCTGAAAACCAGAAGATTTTGCAACTCATTTTGTGGTAAAAGATGACCTGACCTGAACTGACCTAAAGCTGTATCAGTGCCACTCACTGAGCATATCCATATGTTTTCCTGTGAAATATGAAGGTGCTTGATTACAAGAGGCTGTCTCAGATCCCATGGAAGGTATAGGCTAATATAAAGTGTATGTACCACAGAAACATCCTCAAATTCAAAAACTTCTCTATTCCAAATCATATTCGGCTACATGGGTTTTGAGAAAGGGAATGGCGACCTATGTATTCTTATTGAAAAAACATTATATAAAAAAGCATGAAAAGGGGTGCCTGGGTGGCTCAGTTGGTTAAGCATCTGTCTTCAGCTCAGGTCATGATCCCAGGGTCCTGGGACTGAGTCCTGCATTGGGCTCCCTGCTCAGCAGGGAGTCTGCTTCTGCCTCTCCCTCTACCCCCTGCTTGTGCACGCACTCTCTCTCTCTCTCTCACTCACTTGCTCTTTCAAGTAAATAAATAAAATCTTTTTAAAAGAAAGCATGGAAAGTAAAATTAAAATAAAACTGTTATGCTACTACCAGAACCAGCAAGTGTGAACATTTTGGTGAATGTTTTTACTGTTCTTTTCCTCGAGTTATATATACCTAAACATTTATTACTGTATAGGTTTTATAACCTTTGTGACTTCTTGCATTATTTAATACTGTATCATAAACCTCTTTCATCATAAATATAGATCTACCACATTATCATAATGAGATATTGTATACATGTACTACAACAGATTTAACCCAACCTCTGGTTTTAGGTTATTTAGATATTTGAAATAAATATTTTAGGATATTTGTTTCAAAGTGGTCACAACTATAAGCCACACTGTGTTAAAGATCTTAATTTATTATTTTATAAGATAGATTTCAAGTGGGATTGTTAGGTAAGAGAACAGGACTATATTAAATTCTGACGCATATTTTTCAGACTGCCTTGCAGAAGCACAATACCAATTTACATCTTCAATTGCACTGTGAAACAGTGCTCCTTTTCTCACACCATCACCAGCACTGAGTTTAAAAATCTTTCAAATATTTAACACAAGCCATACATAGCGCCACCCCCAAACAGTTTTTACTATATCATTACCTAGAAGGCTTGATTGTATTGGACAATAAACTTATCTAAGGAAAGTCATCTAGGGAGATAACCATCTAGCCTGTGTCCTATTCTGTACATTTTTTTAAAACACAGTCTATTTTATTTTTTTAAATTTTTTTATTATGTTATGTTAATCACCATACGTTACATCATTAGTTTTTGATGTAGTGTTCCACGATTCATTGTTTGCGTATAACACCCAGTGCTCCGTTCAGTATGTGCTCTCTTTAATACCCATCACTAGGCTAACCCATCCCCCCACCCCCCAAACACAGTCTATTTTAAATGATTGTTACATAATATATTATCTTCTACTGGACTTCTAAAATGAGGGAATCATTAAAGACGATCTTTGTGTCCAAACCCTTTCAATAGCCAGACTTCAGAATAAAATAATTTATCAAGAGTTTTATCAGATAGACTAAAACTACTACCTCCTATTTGTACCACAAAATTAATTCATGTTTTAAGACATGCAATGGTACAAAGCTCTCAGGAAAACATGCCTATGGGAGTGGGGGACAAGCAACTACTGGGGGGGAGATAAAGTGATAGAAGGTGTTTGTTCCTTAATTTACTTACTGCTTCACCTTGGTAAATCTTTCTGTGTCTCATTTTTTTTTTTTTACAGATAAAATCTGATTAATTTAACCAGTAGCATAAGGTATTATGAGGATCAAATGAACTATTATATGTGAAAACAATCAGTAAAAAGTAAGTGCATGATAAATATTAGTTGGATTTGTGTAAAAGTGAGTTCTCACGATTCTATTCATTCATTCAACAGATAGGTTTGTGTGTGTGTTTCCTCTTGTTCCAGGACTCTTCTCATTGATTTTGTTCTGTAAAACACACTTGGGGAAATACAGGTTCTGTTCAAATTGCTACTCTGCTATTCAATGACCTGTTTCTCTTCAAGTTCCTCACTTGCAAAGAGGGGATTTTAATGCCTATTTCAAAGAGTAGTTGTAAAAATTAAAAGATGTAATGTATTTAAAGAACAGAGTGTGGTATACATAGTCTGTGCTTAATCATCTTAATAGTGTTGGTGGTGAGTAGTCTAAATTCCCTCCTCACGGTCTTAAATAGAGCTGAAGCCATACAATACCAACTTACTTCCCTTTTGCTTCTTCTCATGGGTTCATGATCAAAGGTGCTGACTGGCCAGCTATTGTACCAGCTCAGGACAAGTTCAAAGTTTGAAAGGTAGGTGAGAATTAATGAGGTAGACCAATTCTCACCCACAAAACAAAACAAAAATTAAAAATATGTGTCTTCCTGAGGACAACCTGTTTCTTAATAACACAAATAATGAACATATGAAAAATAATGAAATATAGAGATTATGAGAGAATGTGCCATGATTACCAGAAAACCCCAAATAGAAATCTCACTGAATAAAGAGGTTATTTTAAAAATAGCTAGTCTTCTCACCAACAAAGAAAAAAAAATAAAAGCCTATACTTTCAACAAAGTACTTTGCTCTCCAAGGGAAATCTGATTTATAATTACATAATTATAATTTTTTTAAAAGACAATTTATTCTAAGTTAATGTTGAAACCCATTAGTTTTAAAATAACAAATTTTTATAGTGGTGTGTCTCTTATTCATAATGACTACATATTTGCCAACCATTATTTTATACTCCAAAACCATGGTCATTGATATTTAAAGAGCCATGAATATATCATCAAATAAAGACCATAGTTGCTCAATTACCTGGTAAGCTTGAATGCACAATGACATTCAATCTAAATCATTACAGCAAAGAACAGTAAAGTGATTCTGGCATTCAAATGTCTTTTAAGTTTGAATTAGCTATCTTCATGGAAGAAAACAAAGCTGCAATTTATTTATGGAAATACTGCCCTTGAAAAGGCCAGGGGTGAATCCCCAAGGAATCACTTGCTCAACTAGTCCAAAAAATTGTTTTCACCCTTCTACTTTCTCATTCTGAACCACAATAGGACCAGTTCATAGGACAAAAAGGCAGTAACGAGGACTATCTCTATAGCTTGAATAGAAGAGACATAATGACTGAGCGAGCAGCAGTGGCATTATGGGAATTAGCCAGACCCCTTTGTGGATTGTGTTCCTAGTTTCAATAATTGTTCTTATGAGAGAAAGAAATGCAGTTCCTTGAACCTAAAAATGTCTAGTCTGTGTTTGTGTAGGTGATATCACCTGCCCTCCTGACATTTTGGCATTTGGATTTGCTCATGCAGCTAGATACGATTGCCAGTTGTGTGAAAAATGCATTCTGAGTAATTGCTAGGTGTGAAAACCAGCTTTAGTATTTTAAGACTGTTAAGATGGAGTACTCAATTCTTTTACCTAAAAAATCAATATGCAAGAAGCTACCATGTAGTTATCATCTTTGATAAAATGGATAGTGGCTAAATAATAAATTTTTATTTTATAAATTTGACTTCTATATTAAAACCTCTTCCCCAAGTTTTGCAGAAGAATTTTGAAGCATGCTGTGACAGAGACAGTTCAAGTGATTTTTAATATTCCATAGAAAAATGAGGGAGTTTAGGTATAGAAAAGTTGTAGAACTGAAGCCACAATATATTCAGAAATTTTCCTACTGTGAAATTTTCCTAATAATGTGAAAATTAATAGGAATTAAGGTGAAATTTTCCTCATAATTAAATTATCCCTAACTTAGAAATATTCAGCCTTAACTTCTTTTCAGTTGAGATCGTTAGGTTTATTGATAACATCTAAAACTATGAGGCATCCAGATTAGGTTTAAGGGAGTTAACTCCACTTCTCATAATGTTTCCCTATCTATAATTACTATAGACAGAAAGAAGGACAAGGAAATAGGCTGAAAGATGTAGTCAGCTTAAGAAGCTGTTAACTATGTAAGCAGAACCAGCATGGGTGAGGGCTGGCAGTTTCCACAGGAGGAAGGAATGTGAGAGGATCAGGCTCAAGGCAGACAGAATTCAAGGATGGAGTCAAAAGATCTTTACCCCAATGATTTGATGGGAATGGTCCCCAAAAGAAGGAGAAGATAAAAATATAATCCTCAAAGCCAAAACTCACTTCTGTTAAGTGGAAAAGACCTCTCACTTCATTGGGCAATAGAAAAAACAGTTTTTATTTCCTAAAGTTGTGTGAACAAAATTTAAAAAGTTGTTTATATTTCCCATCCCTTGGGGCTTTGTGGCTTATTCTTGTTCTTAGGAGGTCTAGCATACAATTTGAGGAAAGGATTTATTCTTCTCTTCACCCTGAGGATGATGTTCTAGGAAATATTCTCCCTTGTCCATGAATAGAGGTTTAGTTCATGGCCAGAACTCTAAGTGCCCTACCTAGACAGGCTTTGTAGCACACCACACAATAGCAGCCCTTCCTATAATAGAATAAGAGGTTAAAAGTCATGAGGCAATTGCTAAGAAATTTAATTCCAGTGTTAATGATTAACCAATTCTCCCTTCTCAAAAATACTAGCTCTTTTGAGCTCCCAAAATCAATTACTTCAAACATCCTCTACTGCAATAAGAACTTCATTAGTTTCAATTCAAAAATGTACTATAACAAAGGACATAATCTATTAAATAGCACAGATACGTACTGGTTTATAGTTATGTCATGAAATTGCCAGCCCCTTCCCCTTGTATTCTCCTTTTCTACCATTCCAGGCTGAAGTCAGAGGCCTGGCTTCTGAACTTTGAGGTAGACTCAGGAAAGGTGTTGCTTTCATGAGGTAACACGCAGATGGAAATATTCTCATACCTTCAACTGCCTGGGCCAAATGATTACTGTTTTGCCCACTGCTACCAACTAATGGAGTTGTGAAGTCAGCTATTTGTTGGACCACAGGCAGGAGAGAAAGTTTGTATTGGCTGCTGTCACCATTTGCAACATCAGCTGATGTCAGGGACCAGTTAGAATAACCAAAAAGAGTTTAGAGGAGCAAAAAAAAAAAAAAAAAGAAAGAAAGAAAGAAAAAAAATTGCTTTTACTGAGACATCTGCACTAAGAACCAGAACCATTTATCTTCTGGTGGATAGGTCCCCTTAGTTGCTTAGAATGAACAAATGTTTCTATGGTTTTATGGGTGAGCTACTTTTTGAAAGTGATCATGCTAAAATAATGTTGCCAAATTTGAATAATTATTGAATTTCAAGTTGGTCAATTAGCTATAGTATTAATTAGAATGTTTGACATGCTATGACCCTTCAGAAATTTTATCATCGGTAAAAATAATGCACAGGAAGTGTTATATCAAACAACCCAATTAAATATTGGGCAAAGGACCTGAGTAGCCATTTTTCCAAAGAAGACAAACAAATGGCCAACACGTATATGAAAAGGTGTTCAACATCACTAATCATCATGGAAAAAGAAATCAAAATCACAATGATATATCACCTCATACCTGTTAGGATGACTATTATTAAAAATAAATAAATAAATAAATAAATAAATAAATAAATGGTAAGTGTTGCCAAGGATGTGGGAAAAAAAAAAAAAAGAACCCTTATGTACTGTTGATGAGAATGTAAACTGGTACAGCTTTCATGAAAAACAGTATGGAGTTTCCTCAAAAAACTGAAAATAGAACTACCCCAACAATCTCTCTTTTGGGTATATACTCTAAGGAAATGAAATAAGTACCTTGAAGAGATAGCTATGCTTCCATGTTCATTGAAGCAATAGTCATAATAGTCAAGATATGGAAATGGCCTAAGGATTCATCAACAGATTAATGGATAAATTGTTATAGATAGATGATAGACAGACAGACAGATGGAAGGAAGGAAATCCCATCATGTCCAACAATGCAGATGAACATGAAGACATTATGCTAAGTGAAACAAGCCAGAAACAGAAAGAAAAAATTCAGGATCTAATTTATATGTAGAACCTAAAAAATTTAAATACATAGAAGAAGAAAGTAGAAAGCAGGTGGAATGGATAGGGGAAATGGAGAGGTGTGGGTCAAAGGGTGCAAAGTTGCAATTATGTAGGATGAATAAGTATACATATCTCATGTACAATATGAGGACTATAGTTAAGAATACTGTATTGAATATGGGATTCTAAGAGAGTTCATTTCAGGCACTCTCTTCTCTCTTTCTCTCTTTCTGTCTCTCTCACACACAGATGTGTGTGCACACGAACACACACAGAATAGTAACTATATAAGAAGATATGTTTAGCCCAAGTGGTGTATACACACATACAGTGGAATATTATTCAGCCATTAAAAAGAATGAAATCTTGCCATTTGCAACAACGTGGATGGAGCTAGAGAGCATTATGCTAAGTGAAATAGTCAGAGAAAGACAAATGCCATATGATCCATATGATTTCACGCATATGTG
The DNA here is from genome assembly GCF_002201575.2 of Neomonachus schauinslandi. Taxonomy (NCBI): domain Eukaryota; kingdom Metazoa; phylum Chordata; class Mammalia; order Carnivora; family Phocidae; genus Neomonachus; species Neomonachus schauinslandi. Next base: position 67,306,789 of record NC_058412.1, read on the forward strand.
GAATTTAAGAAACAAAACAAACACAGGGGGGGAAAAAGAGACAAACCAAGAAACAGACTCTCAACTATAGAGAACAAAGTGATGGTTACCAGAGGGGGGAGGGGCAGAATGGGTTAAATTGGTGATGGGGATTAAGAGTACACTTACAGTGATGAGCACTGAGTCATGTATAGAGTTGTTGAATCACTATGTTGTACACCTGAAACTAATATAACATTGCAGGTTAACTATCCCAGAATTAAAATTTTTAAAACTAAGAATTAGAAATTCATTAAAAATTAAATATATTTTCTAGTTTAAAAAGATAATTAGCGTGACTGTACTAATTCATTCACTATGTATATGTATATCAAATATCATGTTATACATCTCAAATATATATAATTTTTATTTAAAACATTTTAAAAGGGTTATATTTCACTAGTAGCCATCACTTTGCTGCTGCTTTTCTTCTCCATTTCACTGCCCTCAAATCACAGTCCCACATTCTGAACAATGTGTAGTTCCTCTGACATAAAATATGTAGGAAGCTCCTAGTCTAGACAGCTACCACTATAATACCAAGCTCCTTTATTGCACACAGTCCTTACCTGACTTTCTCATAATTTATCATTAACTAGTCTTCTGGCTCATATTTCTAACCCATACTCCTATTTGCTTGCCTGTGAGCACCTAGGCTCTCATGAGAATTGTCTGAATTTTTCAATCTAGTCTATTTAGCTTTGCTTCTACCTCCAAAGAAACTCAAGGTTCACTCTACTTAGTAGATGGAAGAAAGAAAAACAGTAGCTTATCAAACAGCACTCTCCCATTATCTATTTCCATTAGGTATCCAGACACTTGTTACAGAACTCAAAAGAAGGATGGAAATTTTAAACAGACCTGGGTGGGAAAACATGGGCTTAGATACTGCTAATATGTTTCATCTGAACCTCAGAAGTTCAGTAAGAGATCAACAATTCTTAAGACAGCCTAGAGCATTTATACCTTTATAATACAGATCAACATCTAGTCCATCAGTCAGATTATATGAGCAAATGAGAAAATGTTACTTGATTCTATTGTTATCACTTCCTCAAAGGCAACTGAATTTTAGAGTTATAAAAAAAAATCTTGCTGAAAAGCACTCGAGTACTTTTTAAAGTCTTTGTGCTTAAAAAGAAAGAAAATCTCACTTGGGTTTAGGTCAGAAAGCTAAAGAACACTTGAGGAGAAATTAGAACCAAGTATTTTCTCTTCTCTTTTAAGCAAAATAATTGTTAAACACACAGACACACACACACACACACAGATACACAAACACTCCGTTTCTTCCATATAAAGACAAACCTGGAGATTCTTCCACACGGCCACTCTTCTATGTAACACCCACACTCCAGGCCCAGCCTTTTCCAGTATAGTTTCCACATCTGGCAGTTCTCCTACTGTTGTCAGAACCTTCAGAAGACAAAATGCACTACCGCCAGTTAGAAATGGCATCTGAATCTTAAATCCCAGAGCCCACAACCATCAGATGAATCCAGTTTGAAGATCAATGTTCTCAATCATCATCACCTGCTATCTCACCCAGATTCCAATTTGTTTCCTCAACATGTCTTTGTTGTTGTTTTTTTACTAAGCTTCTGCCTTCTTGTATATGACCTATTTGGGGGTTTTCTTTACATAGCTCACTTCTTTCTTGACTGCATATTACGTGAAAACAAAAGAAATGCAGAGAGTAAGTTATCATGTAACCTCTTTAACAAAACAGTAGTAGGCAACGAAGGATATCATCTGGCACAGAGGTGATCTTATAAGTTTCTCTCCGATATGAAGTTCTGGGAATTATATCTAGACTAAAATCCAGTATTGAGTCTATACCCTGAAAGTTATATATTCCTTTCAATAATTGAGGCTTGAGGAGATTTTACGGAAACATCTTTTTATTTCTGAAATCAAATATTTCCTTCTTCAGAACACCGTGCTCCAGGGATGCCTGGGTGGCTCAGTTGGTTAAGCGTCTGACTTGGGCTCAGGTCATGATCACGGGGTCCTGGGATCGAGTCCCACATCGGGCTCCTTGCTCCGCAGGGAGCCTGCTGCTCCCCCTGCTTGTGCTCTCTCTCTCTGACAAATAAATAAATAAAATCTTTAAAAAAACCAAAACACCTTGCTCCAAACCTCATAGCTCCTCTTTCTAAGAACATTATTCTCCCCAACACCCAAGATAAAAATTATGGACTCAAAGGTGACTGCTAGTTCCTTGCCTCCTAAGACATTGTAAAGTCTACAATTCTACTATACAACATAACTTTCTACCGTCTCCTCCCCTATTTCAGATCTCCCAAGATCTTCAGAATGTCTAAAATCTAAGTGACGTCCAGTATTTTCTATGTTCTTTTCCAGTCCTGTCTTTCCAATCTATTTAGGGAGCAAATGGCTATGTTATTTCTTTCATCTGGGCCTTGGCTCTTCTGCCCAGAATACCTACCTCTATGTTTTCCATTTGCTCAACTCTCATTCATCCCTCAGGCAGCAGTACAAATACCTCTATGCTGGAAATCCTTCTTCTGTTTCCACAAATGAAACAACAATCATCACTTCCTCCTCTGAATTCGTATGTTCATAATCATTCCCTCTCTCGTTATTCATCTATTACCTATATTTTTTCTAGTAGACTATAACATCCTTGAAGGTAGAAACAATGATCAATTCAACTTCATTTTTCCATCATCTTCTGGAACGTAAATGGATATTTAAAACATTTAGGTAAAAAAAAAAATAGGTTAACATTTTAGGGCTAATACTTTGATAAATTGGTCCTTGATGCTGTCTAAGTAATAAATGGGTCCACATGGGCATGGAATAAATCATCACAGCCAGGTGATGGGATTTTACTGTTTTACATTATTGCCATTTACCTGGTCACCTTTGTCATAAATGCCCCTGGCTCTACTCTAAATGGATCAGAAAGATGTAAAACTCCTCCATTGAAAAGGGACACTTAAGGTTCAGACTGGCATGAAATTCAAATAGGTTAAGGTGACAAGTAAGGAGGCTTATTTCTTCTATCACAAGTCTAGTCATATGACCGCCTCATTAATGCATGAAGTTAGCTTGAAACTGCTTTTTCAAGTGGAATGTTATTCACTGTGGACCTTCAATGTCCATACTCAAGTAGCTGTTCACACACCTGGTTCACACATGATGCAACTTTCTTAATCCCTCAGAAATGACCAGCCAACAGTAAATTAATAAATGAAAAGTTTCTTTTAACAGGTTTTTGCATTCATTTGCAAGTTCAGTGAACACTGAAAAATCAATTACAGAAAAGAAATTTAAAGTAAAACGGGAGAAAAGAAAAGAGTATAAAATGGTGCACTTTTGATTAAATATAACATAAAAGCAGGAGGAATTAAAAAAAAAAAAAAAACCTCACTTGGCAAGAGCTGTTCCTCTTGTAGCCCTGCATTCTCAATCAGAGAACTGCCAATGGCTATTTGAAGAAGAAAAACAGGAAACGGAGCTTTTCACAAGAAAAAAATAATATTTGTCAAGGGCAGTTTATTACAGAATGTCATTTCCAGAGGACTCCCTTGAACAGAGTAATAAAAATGATTTTAAAAATTAAATAGAGTCCTTGCAGACAAATATAAGACTTTGTGTGAAGGCAGACTACCAAGAACCGGGGCTCACCTTCAGTCAAGGATATGAACTAGAGGAAAATAAAAGCCATATAGGAAAAAAGAACATAAAGCCCAGTGATATTCATTGGCAAACACCGAAGGTTTAACTAGAAATATGTTTACTATTTTAATGCATCAATAATGATTTCTGAGTCTTGCTTATATTAATACACTTTTGTGTTGGCATCCTGCACCAGAACTTTCAATTCAGAGAAAATAATAAACTTTGAAAAGTTTATTTTCCTGAAAGCCAAAGAGCAACAGAGAGACAGAGGACGAGAGAGAGACAGAGACAGAGACAGAGAGAAACTGCAGTCTAGCAGGAACCAAAATGCTCTCTTGCAAAAGCATAATGGTTTGCTTGCAAAAGAGAAAAAGAAAAAGTTGCGAAGTAGTAAGTTAACATCTGCTGGAAGGACAGAGACAACTTCAGGTCAAGGAAACTTAATTCCTGGTAGATGAACAAAATTGTGTCCCCCACCCCCACAAATTCCTATTTGAAGCACTAACTCCCAAAGTGACCGTAGTCAAAGGCAGGGTCTGTGAGGAGGTGAAAAAGGCTAAATGAGGTCTTAAAAGTGGCGTCCTAATCCAATGGGATTGGTGCCTTTCTAAGAAGAGGAAGATCTCTTTCTCTCTCTCTGCCCCCCACCCCTGCATCTGCTATGTGAGGACACAAAGGGGAAGGTGGCCATCTGCAAGCCAGGAAGAGAGCTCTTACCTAATTGGTACCCTGGTCGTGGACTTTCCCAGTCCCGGAACTATGAGAAATTATTGTTGTTTAAGCCACTCAGTCCACGGCACTTTGGTACGGCAGCCCAAGCTGACCAATACATCCAAGTAAACTGTCAACTTGAATCTAGCCTTAAGAAGAAAGAAATTAGATATGTTTCCACCCATTCAATAAATGAATATTTATCAAGCTTATTCACAATCATTGTGCTAGGTGCTAAAATTTCAGTGATAAATGACAGAGCCATGTACCTTATCTTTGGGAGCTCAGAGACGAGTTGGGACCCCCAAAAAAAAGATATTATTTAAATAATCATCAAAAAATGTAATTACCAACTATGACAAAAAGCTTTAAAGAAGAACTAAAAGGACCTGTGGGGCCTGGATTCAGTGTGAGTGGCCAGAGCAGGCTCCTCTGAGGAAGTAATTTGAGGTGAGGGAGAAAAAAAATCAGTGTTAGTTGACATGGCTAAAGAGAAGGAGAAAGACCAGGGCAGGGCTGGCTAGAGGGACAGCGGGCTAAGTTGGGGAAAAGGGCCGTGCAAAGGCCCTGCATGTGAGGCTTGCTCTTCCTTATGGATTCTGTGCCTCAGTATTATGTATTGAAGTATGCGAAATAAAAGCTTCTGTGAAAGTATTGTCTGTGCCAGGAGAAACAAAGTGCCTTTTTTTAAAGGGGGAAGAAAATAAAAACAATCTTAAAAATCATCAGCGATATCGTGGGGATGCCAAGATGATGTGACCTATGAGGCAGTGGGTAGCATTTGGAGATGGTGGCTGGACACACAAATGAAGTGAATTCCTTCAAGTTTCATTGCTCTTCCCGAGCTTCTTAACCCAAGTGGCCTGTGATGTTGCCATGGGAACAAATCTCAGCCAAAGAAATCAATGAGTTAAAAATAAGAGTGAGAACAATGGTAACCAACTTGATTTGCCCCAGTGTCCGACCTCTCCAGAACATGACTCAGTGTAGCTGGGGAAAGTGAGAGAAGAAATGAAGGTTCCACCCCAGAGAGGGATCTGCTTGGCCCGGCTTTCTCTATGCCAAGGTACATAATCCACTGTCCCTGCTAAGTGAATAAATTGGAACAGTTCCTTCTCAGGCTCCGATTGGCTATGATTACAGGGAGCGGGAGTGGGATCATGCAAGGGTTTCTTCGCTGAGTGAGGCAGATTTTATGAGAAGGAGCTTTTAGGGGAAACAATTATCCAAATCTAGTACAGTTTTACACAAAGCCAGACATGTATGCTCTTAGGGAACCTTTTAATTCTGCCAAACAAAGATTAAAAATAGAGCTCTGAATATACCACTGAAGCGTCATTCATTTAGCGTGAAGTTTTATCTATCTGTTCAAGGTCAGATACACCATTTAGGGGTAACGCTGAAAGTTGAGTTAGTCCTTTAAGCCTTAATATGGGGCAGTTTCTTAGATCCTTTCCTGAGGTTTTAAGGGGAGTAGGGTAATTTGGGGGCACTTGGCTAATGAGATTTAAAGGTATAAAGTAAACAAAGGCCAAGGAGGTGTACACTGTCCTCATACAGTCAGTAATTTGAAGAGAGGCAGGCCTGATTCTATCCCCCAATATCCTCAGCTTTATCTTCTCCCAGTCCTGGCCCTCCTGATGTATTCTTTAAAAAACAATCACATGGAAGCTTTTGCATCATGTGTTTTGTTCATAGACCTACTTTGAAATGATAACTTATTTTACTTGGAGGAACAGAACTACAGTTCCTTTTATAAAAGTCAAAACAGTACTTATTGAAGACTCTATTGCCTCTGCATCTGAAGCATCCAAAGAAAGAAGTGGTCTGAGGGAGAAATCAAGTTTCACCAGTTTTATATGCAGTTTATTGATTAACAGCAGAAAGTAAAATAGGGCCCGGTCTCTGAAAATGAACACCCAAGAAAGCCAAGAGGCCACGTGCAGAGTGGCAGCAATGCATGGCAGATCCGCTCCATGCCTACGCATTTCTGTCTGCACATGACAGGATGAAAAAATGAACATTTCCTCTCAAACCAATGACCAGAAGATATCCACGAAGGCCTCTGATTTAGCATCAGTGTATTAAGTACTTGAAAAATAGGTCATTAAGCTAAGCAAATCGGCACATGGAATGACATGGCAAACACAGATGAAAAGTGAGAATTTACTATTTGTGGGGCCTGACTTCTTATTATCACTAAAATAATTCACTGCTTGTGAGAAGTTCTCAGCAGTGTACTAGATAAGGATTAAGGAGAATTACCTGATCATTTGGCTTGTCATCAGCCCAGGATGCCATTGTATTCAGTATAGATCTGATTCCTCTTTCCCTTGCCCTGTCTTCAGAAAGAAAGCAGGTGAATTAAGTCAAGCAGGCAACTTAAGACTTCCTTGCCATGTGGGTTGACGAACTTCTTTATCCACTTAGAACATGATGACGTTCACCCTTTAAAGGCAATGCTTTATTAAGGCCTGGCTATTTCCTATTATACTAGCTATATCTGTGCCCTTTAGAAAAATCACTCTAAGCTTCAGAGTTTTTACCTTAAAAAGGATGTAGATAATGTTTAAATGTCCCAATAGATAAAGTATACACCCCAAATTTTCTTTTATGACACATTACTATATTTTGAAAGTAAATAAATGCACGCATGGATACACATACACAAACCTTTTGTGCTCCAAAGGAATTTTAGGTTGAGTAGAAGTTCTATATCTTAAATGTAGTTATGGTTATATAGGTTATAATTCAAAACTCACTGAACCGTACTCTTAAATGGATGGATTTTATTATATGCTAATTATACCTTAATGTTGATTTTACAAATGAAAGCAAAAGAGTACACACCAAAAAAAAAGAAAGTTCCATTTCTAAATAGGGCTTATTAATATCAGATACATGAAAAATAATATCTAAAATTATTCTCATTTGCAAATTTTTAGTTGTTCAAATTTTAGGCATAATTTCAGCCGTATATATGTTCTAGATTTTAGGAAAGCACATAATAAATTTTTTGTACCCTCAGTAGAAGCTCCAAAAATGTTCTTTATCTTCCTTGAATAGGGTTTCTTCCACGTAGGAAAGTTAGATACATTCAAAAATGCCTAAGAGTTGCAAAACACAAAACACAATGTTTTGAGTGATGTGCAAAGTATTAAAATTGGTCCTTACCTTAAGAATCCTGTAACTAACTTTAGATATGTGTTATATGTGCACTGGGCATACAAGTTACAAAATATTAAATAACAAATGAACTGAGTGGTACAGGCAGTAAGCATACAATGGTGTCGTTTAGAAAGGAATAATTAGTGAGTTTAGAATGGCAAAGCAGGAGAGGCTCCATGGTGGTATGTGTACATGGGAAAAGCGTCAAAGACTACATAGGGGTGTTTTCAAGCTCTGGGAAAAATTATGACTATGAGTGAGTGTACAGAATTTCCCAGAATGAAGGAAAAAGGGAAGGTAGAATACTTTGAGCTTAGCAAAGGGAATCAAAATAATAATATTCAATCCAGCCAAACCATATTGCCTGTGCTTTGAAATTGAAACCTACATACCATTAATGAAAGGTGATGACAAAGAACAAAAATAAATTCCAAGTTTTTTATTGGATTTTATTCTGTTACTTACTATAGTACCTCAGGGACTGAAAAGAGAACCTGTTTGTTGAATATCTCCAGAAAAAAACCCTTATTTTCTAATGTTAGAATGCATAATGCAAGGGACAGAGATTATTTCAGCTTTCTTTTATTCTCAGGCGCCACAAAACAATCCCACAATATTAGCAAATGAATAATTTATTTAATGTATATGTACACACCTGTTCTCAGAGTGATGCTGACACATTTACTTACTGTAGGGGGAGGAAAGATTTATAAAACAAATCTCTACAGGTATCTGTGGTCCACAGACTTTTTTATTGTTGTTTTAATTGACAAAATCCCTTCATCCACTAGCTTACTATAGAAAAACTGTTGCTTGCATGTTTTTGTTTTTGTTTTGTTTTTTTAAAGCAATGTAATAAGAATAAGGGGTAAAATCTGTTTCGGAGGAAAGATCTCTCCTCCCCTCCAAATTAGCATCTTTCTTTACCATTTAGTTTCAAAACATATTGAGAATTTAAACATTGGCATATGGAGGCCAAACTACTACTTCTTTTAATTTAAGGCTAAGTTAAAAGTGGTAGCTTTGTTGTGAGAACTAAATGCACTCCTAACATTGAACCCCCAAGATTAGGCGGACTAACCCACCCAGTGTCTCTCATAGTCAGAGGAAGCAGAAACTACCCGTGGAAAAACCAAACAGCTTGTCCTCCTAGTGGGCAGCTTTACTTTAGTCCTAAAAGGAAGAAGTGGTAGCTCTGAGCTGAGGAGGTAACAGCAGATATGGCTCTTTTTTTCTTCCCAATTTTACTAATCAGATAGGTCATTCCACTGCCCCTGGGTTGAAGTGAGTAAAGGGACAGGCAGATTCTGAGTTTCTTTTATAGGCAGGAAACATGAAGAATGAGGAGTAAGTGTTCCCCATAAAATTCCCCTACTTTTTTCTTCAAAACCCATTAAACTTTTCATAAAGCAGGAGTGTGGCTGTACTCTTTGGGAGAGGGGACCAACAGTCTGTCAGGGAAATACATTAGACTGCCTCTCCATTACCAACCACTGCTCTTTAGGAATCATCCTGGGACCACAGATACGCACTTTAGATTTCGCTAAAATTGAGGAGAACAAAGTTATCATCAAGATCAGCTCCAAGGCCCCTCTGTACCCAAGGGTAAAAATCCATTTCCTATTTAGTTTGCCATCCCAACCACACTATGCAAATAGCATTCCAGAAATTCTGCAAGGACACTGAACACATTCAGATAATAAAAATACCCACAAATAGGGACATCCCAATGTGAATAAAAAAACACTCTCCCATTATCAAATTCCAAGGGAGAATGGTTAAATCCACTTGGAAGTTAAAATCCCCAAATATTAAAGTTCCAATGCCTTATTATTTAGATTCAAATCATTTTGCCCTTTGGTGTGTAGTCCAAACCTCCAAATTTTTAAGTCCAAACCCCATCATTTTCAGCAAAACGTTGGTGGTATGAAATTGAGTTTCTTTAAGCATTCTCAGAAAAGAGATGATGTTCCTTTGGGATCACAAATTGCAATGCCAGTTCTTGGGTATAGTTGGGTGTTGAACACTTTAGGGCGTGAATGGGCATGCGTGACGATGAAGCACCGCTATCACCAAGTCGTGGTGGCGAGTTACACTGAGTCCCAAGAGTGATTATGCCCAGCAAAACCACATTCCCAGCCACGCATACTTAATGTTGGAGAGGTCACGGCAAAGGGAGGTGGAGGTCTTCACGCTCTCAGCCTTGCCGAGTTACCAGTCGCTGGTTGGTGCCCAAATGTCTGCTGTCCCACACAGAGGCCTGATCAGAGAGGCCAGACGTCCCCCTGCAGTCAGCTTCACGGTGCCCCGATCGGTGAGGCCGGCCTGCCGCCGCGGGCAGTTCTCCCGCCACCCTGACGCCGCATCCCCACCTGCTCTGGGCTGCCAACTGTCGCAGCGAGCCCTAGCCTGCCGGTCCACATCCCACTACTTTGACCGCGAAGCTGCAGCTTTGAAGAACTTGGCCAGAATTTTCTTCTCCAATCTTGTGAGGACAGGGCACACGCTGAGATACCCATGAGGCCACAGGTCAAGGCGGTGCCGCATCTTCCTTCAGGATATGGAGGAACCAGAGGCTCAACGACTGCGAGGGTGGCAGAAGGCAACGGATTCTGCGTCACACTTGGAAACTAGTGTGAATCAGTCACTACTGGAACTGCACAAACTGGCCACCGACGAAAACGACGCTCACATGTGTGACTTCTTTGAGGTTCCTGGCTGAAGGAACAGGCAGGTGAAAGCCATCTACGAATTGGGTGGCCTTGTAACCAAGTTGCACCAGAGGGACGTGCCCCCTCCCTGTCCTGGCCGTGTCCCCGCATGTCCCCCTGCCCCCACCCAAGCTCCAGCCCCCACCCTGGAACCTGGCTTGGCCAAGTGTGACAAGTGCGCTCTGGGAACTAAGCCTAGGTTGGCTTTCCCACCACTGTGGGGTGACTATGGTCACCAAAGTAGTGGGTGCATATCGAGCTTACATTTGCTCTTTCAGTAAGTTGTACCAGAACATTTACTTATGCTTTATCATTTGTACCATTTCATCACATGAAATAATTTGGTACCCCTCTCCTCCAAACCCACAAACAAACAAACCCAGAACCTGATTCATTTTGTTTCATTACATACAACATATTTGGAAGAAGGAAGTGGATGGGGGAGACCTTGTTTCCCATGCTGCATGTATTTCTTAAATTTGTTAATGTCCATTTCCTCCTGGACATGCATGATTTCTGAATCCTGGTACTTGAATAAATGTGAACTCTATCTAATGACATGCTGGTTTTTAATTCATTATTATTATTATCTGTTCTTTTCTGTTTTCTTCCCTTTTCAGTTATTGCCACTACTTCTTGAGATACATACTTAGAGCTAAGGCTTTCACCACATCTCTGCATTTGGGTTAACTGCAAATCACCCTTTGCAGATTATAGAAATTGCTGTTGTTGCTTCTGAAGCTTGTGCTTAGGGAAGTGTTTCTCAAAGTGTGGTCTCCAGAGCTGCATTATCAGCATCACTGGGAATTTGCTAGAAATACCAATTATGGGCCTAATGGAAGCATCTGAATCAGAAACTTGGGAGATGAGGCCTAGCAATCTGTAAGTTAGGTCCTCCTGGTAATTCTGATGCATATGCAAGTTTGAAAATCACTGCTGTCTTGTAGGAGAGGCTGGTAAACATTTTCTGTAAAAAGCAAATGGGCTATATACCTTCTCTGTCACAACTACTCCACTCTGCCACTGTGGAGAGAAAGTCACCTTAGACTAATCAGTGTGGCTGTGTTCCAACAAAATTTTGTTTACAACAATAGCCTGATTTGACCTGTGGCTATAGTTTGATGACCCCTGTCCTAGGGGATAAGAATAGAACAATACAGTCTTGTATCCCTCAGGAGACTATCTTCCTTCCATTCTTCAAGTCCATCTAGCTGTGAAACATGTTCTCTCAGGGCATAATACCACCCAGAATAGTTCAATCATCTTGAAATATATCCACTGATTTTTGAGAATTATTCATTCATTCATATGAATACACACACACACACATATATATATATATATATATACACACACATACACATATAGCTGCATTAAAGAGATAAGATTAATTACCCCCAACAGTTTTTCCTTGGCTCTGAATATATGATAGGATTTGGAACAGTCATCTGGCATTGACATTAAACTAGATTTTGTAAACTGTAAATCATAGTACTATAGGAATTTGGCTTTCTTAATGTTTAAATGTAACAAATATTTTATACCCACCAATACCAAGGACACAAGTGAAGATTCTCTTTTTTCTCTAATATAAACTTCACCACAGTTAGGAAGAGCCCATGTTTTAAAATCAAACTGTGGTCACACAACCTATTAGAGGCCTGTCCAGGCCCCTATAGCAGAGCTAAGAAGCTTTGCTCAAGCAACTCTGTGATTCCCATGTATCTTTGCTGAGAACACTCATATGAGCTGTGTGCTTTTGTTGGGACTCTCTGGCTTTTGCCAGACCCTTTTGTGTCCTTGGTTAAGGCCTACACACTCTTATACAATTAAGCCAAACTTAGTCTAGCCTGCAATGGAGGGAAAGTGGTAACCAATAAAAATTGATAATAAGCCTCTAAAACCCCCAAAGGTCAGAACACTATGGTGACATAAGAAAGCCAAGGGTCCAAAGATACAGTCATGATCCCACCAAAATCTTCTCTAATATACTTTTCCCCCAGAATTCTACTCCTTGTTCTTAATGCCTCTAGCCAATGCACCAAATGCTGAAGCCTCTTAGGGGACTTAATAAACAGCTTCCCTCCCCCCATTCAAGTTCTAAACACATGGAAAATTAATGTAGAGAGTAGCTATCTATCTTATTTCTTATAAATGCAGCATCAGAAAAATTAGCTTGGGTGTCAGAGCCTAGTGGCCTTTCTAACACCCCAGAACTGGGCAGAGTTAGACAGAGTCTTGATACCTGAAGACTGGGGAAGACCTCCCCATGCTCACACCCTTTCCCCAAGGAGATGGAGCCTTCTCCTGGTGGAGCAACAGGTACTCGCTGCCTCTAGTCAGCTCCTCTAAAAGATCACTCACTGCTGAGCTAATATAGCCTGTTTCTTCCTAAATTTACCCAACAACTAAGTCACTTCATGCCATCTGTGGCAGAATGAGTAAAAGGATAAAGAATAGAAGGAGTTAAATCAGTTGAACTCTCTCCCCATGGGGTGGGGGGTGGGCAGTGGGGTATCAGGAGTGAGAAGTAAATATCTCATCTTAACAGAAGTTAGTTAGGCAAGGAAGATGTGTGTGAGACACGGCTCATTGTCAACCATCAGTGTGATTGTCAAACCTATTTTCAAAATTTTCCCTATGAAATGAGCCCTGATTTTACAGGTAGGATGATGAGATGTTTTGATCTTAGGAAGGGAAGCTCCTACACAGGCCAAGAAACAACGGTTCAAATCAGTCACAACGTTCCTATTCCACTTAAATTGAAATCAGTCTAGGGGTGGGCAAAGACCCTCTAGCCAATGAGAAGTAAGATAATATTCTTACCCCTTGAGGACTTTCTTTCCCTGATAAAAATAAAAATATCAATTGGAAAGTTTTTTTCCCAGTCCTTCTTTCTTGATGTGGCTGCCTGGAAGGGCGTGAACCCTATTTTGAAGAGGAAGACAAAGTCTGACATTTTAAGCTGAATTATACCTGGAATGATTAATCCTATTGATTGACTTATTGTTAACAAACTCCTTAGTGAGTTTTCTGTCACTTCTGCTTAAAGCATTTCTGATACGGATGAAAGCAATATATTCAACTACTTAGACCCTATTGTTGTTCAGTTTACTATCTCTAGACTTGACTTAAAAATCCATAAACAAATTATGTGTCTTGAAACATATGAATTAGAGAGTTTGAGCCTCTTCATTTGAAATACTGATCCCCCCATTTTAAATTTCTTGCAAATTTAGGCATAATTTAAATATAGTGAATTGCACTAATGCTAAATGTACCATTTGATTTTTACAGATGAATAAATCCATGTACCCTTCTCCCTATCAAAATAAAGAATTTTGTCATCACCCCTAGGAATATCCATCACTTACCTTTCTGTTCAATCTTGGCCCTGCATCCAGAGGCAACCACTGTTCTTATTTCTAGTACCATAGATTAATTTGCCTATTTTAAAATTTCATAGAAAAAGGATCATACATTATGTACTCTTTTGTGTCTGCATTCCCACAAATGGCATAATGTTTTTGAGATCCATCCACTTTGTACTTATCTATGTTTGTGAAAAGTGTTCCATTGTACAAGTATACCACAATTTATTTATACATTTACCTGTTGATGAACACTTGGTTTTTTTTTTTTTCTTTTCTTTCTGTTATTTTTCTTTGCTATCATAACTAAAACTGCTACTAGCAAATGTGTAACAGTGTTTTTGTGGACATATGTTTACATTTCTCTTGGATAAATAGCTAAGAGTAGAGTGCCACTCATAGCATTTGTGTATGTTTAACTTTATAAGAAAATGTCAAGACATTTTCCAACATGATTGTATTATTCTACTCTTTTTCAGCACTGTATGAGAGTAGCTTTTCCAATATTTGGTATCATCAGTCCTTTGAATATTAGTCATTCTGGAGGGTGTGCAGTGACATTTCCTGGTTATTTTAATATGTATTTCTCAGATGACAAAACACATTGGGCATGTTTTCATATGCGTACTGGCCACTTATAAATCTTCTGTTATGAAGAGTCTGTTCAAATCCTTTGCTTATTGTAATTGGATTATTTGGCTTCTTATTGTCAATTTGTAGCCGTTATTTATATATTTTGCAAATGAGCTCTTTGTCAACTATATGCATTGTGAATATTTTCTCCTAGTCTGTGACTGCTCTGTTCTTTTCTTAATGATATTTGTTTTGATGAGCAGAAGCTTTAAATTTTGAACAAGTTATCATTTCATCATTTATTTCTTCTCCTAGTTATTACTTTTTGTTTACAAAACTTTTCTTAACCACCTATCATGAAAGTATTCTCTTATGTTTTCTTCCAGAAGATTAATACTTTTATTCATTTGGGCCACTGATTCATCCCAAATTAATTTTTTGTATGGTGCAAGGTAGACATCATATGGATATGTAGTAGTACCCATATCATTTGTTGAAGAGACTTTCCTTCCTTTCTTCCACTGAATCATTTTCACACCTGTATCGGAAATTGAGGGACTGGATATGAGTTCACTTTTGACCTCTCTATTCTCTTTCATTTATGTTTGTCTATTTTTATATCAATGACATGTTAGCTTAATAATAAATCTTAAAATCAGGTAATACAGATCCTCCAACTTTGATCTTTATTTTTAAGATTTTTTTTTTTTTTGGCTATCCAAGCCCTTTGCATTTCCTTATAAAGTTGAGAATAAGCTTGTAAATGTCTACCAAATAAATAAATAAATAAATAAATAAATAAATAAATAAGTGGTCTGGGTTTCTTATAGGGATTGAATAATATCTGTAAATCAGTGTGGAGGAAATTGACTTTTTAACAATTTGTTTTGCAAGCCATAAATACAGTATACCTCTCCATTTACTTAGGTTTTGTTTAATATTTCCTAGAAGCAATGTTTTGTAGTTTTCAGTGTAGAATTTTGCACAACTTACATTAAGTTTATCCTTGCATATTTTATGATTTTCCATACAGCTATACATTATATTGATTTCATCATTTTAACAGTTTGTTACTCATGTATAAAAGTGCAATTGTTTTTCATATATTGACACTTATTCCATAAATTTGTTAAATTTATTTATTACTTTTGGTTTTGGTTTTGGTACAAAAATCTTAAGATTTTCTACACAGTCACATTGTCTGCATATAGATTTGGTTTTACTTCTCCCTTTCTAATCCCAATGCCTCCTATTTATTTCACTTGCATTGTACCATCAGTACAAGGATGAATGAAAGTGATGAGTGGCTAATCTTGCTTGTTTCCAAATTTTCCGTTTTTAGAGAAAAGACTTTGAGTATTTAATTTTGATCTTACCTCTAAGGTTTTCATATTTGTGGCAATTCATTTCCATTCCTAGTCAGTAGAAAGCATGTATCATGAATGTGGATTGTTTTTTTCCAAATGCTTATTTTGCATCTATTGAGATAAGTTTTCTTTTTAATGTTAAATAAATACTTCCCTTAGAATAGATGTGAGGAGAGAGAGATGTAGCTTTACTATTTGTCTGTCATGTTTCAGTAGGTTTTATTTTTTCTAAGTTGAGTTTTGGATGTCTTGCATTTAAATGGAATTGGACTGATAAATTAAAAGTCTAAGACAAAAAAATTAGAATGATGAGAACAAAGTAGTGAAATATTAATAACAGTTCAAATGGAACAAATGACTAATCTTTGAAACAAAATATATTCTCAATTTCAGATTGGAGTCACTAGTAGTTACTTTTTCCTTCCTTCATTTATATATTCAGGAACAATCTAACAAGTACTTATTACATATTAGGTATAAGTAGATGTTATCTGTGCATATATGCACATACATATAGAGAAAAGATTGCCAAAATGTACATCAAAATTGTAACAGCAGTTATCACTAGGTAGTATGACTGCACGTGGCTTATTTTCTTCTCTAAATAATTGTATCTTGTGAATTCTCCCCAAAAAGGATGTCTAATTTTTACAACTTGAAGAAAATTATTATTTTTAATAATTTTATTTTATTTTTAAATCATTCCAAGATAAAGACAGTAAAACCTATCATCTTAACATGACTCACCTATGATAGCAGTTTATATGGTACAGATTGGCAAAGTGCCATGCATAATGCATAGTCTCTTCAGTCCCAAGTTCAATGTCATCTGGAGCAGCGTTCATCATGTCAGTGCTGGATGTCATACAACAGTTTCTTCCCTTTATATCATTATGCCTGCTAGTAAATTAAATGTTCAGCATATCACAAAAACAGAATGAAGGGAAGGGAGTATCTGTTTCTAATGTCCAAACTCAGCTTCACTGCATACTTTTTAATATGTTCACCTGATTTTATATACCCTTAAGCCAAATGGACTTTCAGGAGGGAAAATCACAATGCTCATTTACTAATGTCTGACTTTTCGTCTGTATTCCTTAGAGCCCTCATCAGCTCAATCTGTTAGATCTAATGATAGTATTAGAGATATCAAGAATGGTGGCCACCATTTATTCCTTCAACAAAGAGTTAATATCTTCCTGGCAATATTCTAAATATTGAGGATATACTAGTTAACAGCATAGACAAGACTCTTGCTTCCATAGAGTTTCCATTCTAGTGGAAAGGGGGAGATAGAAAATAAACAAAGGAATAAATGGCAGTGTGTCATAAATGCTAAGAAGAAAATTAAGCATGTATCAGAAAGTTACTTTCTTCTCTAGATTAGGAGATCAGTAAAGGCCTGAGTAGTGAAACTTAAGCTAAATTATAAGAAAAAAAAAATAGGCATGGAAAAATCTGGGTGACAACATTGTGGACAAAAGGAATGTTAAATACATAAGTACTGAGCTCAGTGTTTCAAGACACAGAAAGAAGGTGAGACTAAAACATAATGGACAAGAAAGAAGTGGAGGAGATATGGTTTAAGAGGTAGACAAGGGTGGCCCCATATGATTCTAAAATTACTACAGATCATGACAGTTTACTTATTTCCCTTGCCAGCTTTTAAGATTCTTTACAAAAATGATTTCTCTCACACTTTCGAAATGTAACTCATAACACTAATTCTGGGAATAATTATACAAAGGTACAAATATGACAAAGGGTTAGACTCATTTTAAGGTGACTTAGAGATAAAAAGCAACTAATACTGGAGACTCCAGATATCTGTTTCATTTCTCTCTGCTCTCAGTTTTAGATTGCACTGTGTCCTTTACTGTATCATGAATGTGAGTCACTGAACCTCTATTCCCTCAATTTCCTCAGCAGTTCAAAGCAGATAGTAGCAACTGGGCGGCCATGATGTAAGATTTTAGTGAAATAATGGTTGTGAAAGAAACTGGAAGAGCTGGAAACACTAAGCCTAGAGTGAGGAACCAGACTTTAAGTGGAAAATGCTAACCTATAAAAGATCTTCTATGAAACAGGAACTAGAGTTCTTTTGCCTTTCCATTGGTAGGAGACTTTTCAAACTATCAATGAAATCACCCACCTCTATTACTTTCTTATGGCTGCAATAGCAGATTACCACAAATTTGGTGGCTTAAAGCAACACAACATGAATTTATTTTCTAACCATTCTGGAGGTTAGAAG
The DNA here is from genome assembly GCF_002201575.2 of Neomonachus schauinslandi. Classification (NCBI taxonomy): domain Eukaryota; kingdom Metazoa; phylum Chordata; class Mammalia; order Carnivora; family Phocidae; genus Neomonachus; species Neomonachus schauinslandi. The sequence continues at coordinate 67,324,613 of NC_058412.1, forward strand.
TCAGAAATGGATCTCACTGAGCTAAAATCAGTGGGCAAGGCTCTTTCTGGAGGCTATGAGGGAGAGTATAATTCCTTGCCTTTTCCACCTTCTAGAGGCCACCTGCATTCCTTGATTCATGGGACTCTATCTCTCTGGGCTGAGTCTTTCCCATGCTGCCATCTCTCTGACTCTCTCCTTTTCCTCCCTCTTCCACTTTTAAGTATTTTTGTGATTACACTGGGGCCACCCAGATAATCCAGGATCAACTTTCCATCTCAAGATCAGCTGATGAGCAACCTTAATTCTCGCTCCAATACTGCTTCTGTCTTGCATGTAACCTAATATATTCTCAGGTTCCAGGGATTAGGATATAGAAGTCTTTGGGAACCATTTTTTCTGCATATCACACCACCCTAAGATAGTTTATCAAAAAATTCATAGGTAAGTAGTCATGGATAACAGTGAGGGTTTTAATGTGGGAGTGAGACTGTAGCCAAGGTTTTGGTGCTTAGAGGAAGAGAATATTTGATGTAGGTTTGACACATTCACACAGGGAAAGAATCTGTTTCAAGGGGAGAAGGAAGCAGTTTTCCATAGGTTCTAACATAATCTTTTCGAAGAATAGCACAAACCTTCTAGCGCCTACGCTTTCCTAAGAAAGGTCATGTGAGGCGAGAATGGAAAAACCTGGATTCCACCAATCAGAGGTTTGTTTCCATAGCATTTCCATTTCTTTTAGACAATTGCCCTGTAATTTGGACTAAGTCAAGCTCTGCTGTTTCTGTAAATATCTCCTTGTTTAGTCAAGAATTCTTCCTGTTGGCTTTTATTTAATAGTTCATTATTAGAAAAATTATTTTGGACCAAAACATCTACAGTTGCTTTGCCTATCTTAACATATAGTCATGACAAAAACTCTCCCTAATGCCAAGAATGTGACAGACCAGAAACTTAAGTGTAACATATGATCTGTGCATAACTAAAATTTATTAAAATTATCAGCATCAAATATTAATCATGAGCATACTACCCGCAGGGCTTTCTATATTAGGCAATAAACATAAATAGTTATGAGACATGATTTCTCCTCTTAAAGGCCTGACAACCTCTTTCAGGTGACAGGATCCATACATAAAATGATAAGTAAAAATGCAGGGCAAAGTGCCAAGAGAGTGGTTGCGGCAATGAATGCTGCAGAATTTCAGAGAATGAAAAGAATCACTGGAAGAGAGAACATTTATTGCAGGCTTTATGGAGCTTGAATTCATTTTGCCTTGCGTATGTATAGAGAAGCAAATAGGTCATTCCAGATGAGGAAGATACAGTTATGGGAGTAAAGTCACATAGGTAAAATCATATGTGATTTTTTTGACGGGCAATGAGAAATCTATTTTGACTAGCACAGGTGATATGTTAGACAATAGAGGGAGGTCAACTTGAAGCTTGACTGCACAAGACCTTCTACATCAAGGTGATTAGGTTGATCCTTAAGCTTAAACAAGAGGAGTAAGTTTTGATTAAGAGGATGTCAGTGGGAAGAGCCAGTTCAGGAAGAAAACTAGCAGAATGCATTAATGAGAGGGTATTATTATAATGATATGGTTCTGAATGTATCATTATCCATCTCACTATCTCTATTTTTGTACCGATGCCTATATCTGTGCCCATAAACATACACATATCTGCATAATTTCACCTATTGCCCCCATTAAATAATAACCATTTGGTCCAAAGGATGCTCTTTTATTTTTATGAAGCTGAACCATGGCACCAATTAGGTACTAAGAAAAAACATTGGTATTCAGTGTGTTTGTATATTGTCTAATATTGCTGCAGTCGAAAACTGTAGAAACAATGCCTTCTGAAGCTGACTGCTTTAGTGAAAAAAAAACCAACAACAAATACTCCTCCAGTGACTACATTTCAGTGAACACCAGTCTCCTGGGAACAAGCGGAAAAACCATATCGTTAGTACCAGGTTTCAGTCGGCTACCTGACACACTCCTCTGAATTAATGCACCTCACCGTCTTCCCAATGCTAATGCAGCTGTGCAGTGTGTCCGTGTGGGTTTTAATACGACAAGAATGCCTTCAGCTCAGGTGTGTTGGCTCGAGAAAAGACAGGGAGGTGGCCCAAAGGAATGAATATAGTAAGAATCAAGCCAACACTCAACAGTGGTTGAAAATGCAACCTGAAAGTTAAAGGATATTGTGAATAAACGAACAGGCAATTAAAATCACTCCAGCATTTCCAGAGCCTCTGAATTTGTCTGTGCCTTCAAACTGGAGGAAGATTATTGTGCTCTTACATGTAGCACCTCTCACCAGTACTGATGGCAAAATGAATGCTCAAAATTAAAGGAAGAGTCAGGGCACTGACGAAAATATTAAAGTAAGAGACGTTTCATTTCCAGTTCAAAACAAAAGTTTGATGCTTTGCACTTGTAGCTAAGATATGGTTTTAAATAAATGTTCACATCATATGTATACCTGATTTTAGGCTACACAGCGTACTTTATATATGCCTAAGATCATCATAATAAACTTATGGATCATCAGTTTTGTTTTATGAATGAGAGAAACATTCACAAAGAGAGTTAATGACTCATCAAGGTTATGTGGTCATTTAACAAAATTATACTAAAATAGATAACACAGACTGTGGCTTTTAACATATCTCTATAGGATTCTTTTCTCAGTTCCCTTTTAGCTGAGAAATGTTCTAACTTAACCTTAAAGTGGGAGTAATATCTGACATACAAATTTGGGTGAAGATTTAATGAAGTAATGAATGCAAAGTTCCCAGCACAGTATCTGGCACATAACAAGCCCTCAATAATTGAAGATATTTTGGTTTGCTATTACTGCATAATAAACTACCAGAAACCTAGTAGCTTATGACAAAAATCACGTATTATCCCTCAACAGCCTGTAAGTTGACTGTGTTCACCTGGGTGCTCTTGCTGCAATCCTCCTCACCTTTGGCTGGTTGGAACGTCCAAGATCACTTGTTCACAGGACTGGTAGTTAATGCTGGTTTGGTAGCTTGGAGCTCATCTAAGGCTGTCAACAGATTACCTCCGCAGTCCTCCATGTGGTCTGTCTGTGTGATTTGGGCTTCTTTCAAAATGCTGAAAGAGAAAATATTCACAGCACACGAAAGCAGAAGCTGACAATCTCTTCAAGGCCAAGTCTTTGATGTTACACAGAATCATTTTCTTCTCAGTCTATTGGTCAAATTAAGTCATAAGGTCAGCCAGACTGAATAGCAAAAGGAATAAACTCCACCTCCTATTGCGGGGTATCCAAAAAATGTATAGTCATTTCTCATCTACCATAGTGTTCCTTCTGGACACAAGTTATTTACAACCTTTCCAAAGGCAAAAATACATGCATCTTGTATCTGTTTCCTAAGACTTCCACAAAAAGTGCCACAAACTGGCTTAAAACTACAGAAATGTATTGCTTCACAGTAGTTCAGGAGACTAGAAGCAAGAAGTCAAGGTATTGGCAGGGCCGTGACTCCCTCTGAAACTAGGAGAGGAGTGTCCTCAATGCCTCTTCTAGCTTCTGGAGTTTGCTAGAAATCCTGGGTGCTCTTTGCCTTGGAGATGCTTCACAGAAATCTCTGCCTCCATCATCACATATCTTCTCTCTGTAGGCCTCTTCTCTTCTGAGAACATAGCAGTCATATTGGATTAAGAGCCAACCCACCTGACTCCACTGTGACCTCATCCTAACTAATGACATCTACAACAACCTTAGGCCCACAAAGGTCACATTCTGAGGTACTGGTAGTTAGAACTTCAAAATTTTCGTTAAATTATCCTTTACTTGTTGGGGCGCCTGGGTGGCTCAATCGCTTAAGCGTCTGCCTTTGGCTCAGGTCATGATCCCAGAGTCCTGGGATCCAGCCTGGTGTCGGGTCCCTGCTCATAGGGGAACTTCTTCTCACCCTCCCTCTGCCGCTCCCCCTGCTTGTGCTCTCTCTCAAATAAATAAATAAAATCTTTAAAAAAAATAAACATAAAAATTAAATAAATTATCCTTTGTTTTTAGAAAAAGTTCAAGGATACTGATTGCATGAGGCACTTTGTAATATTTCTTCCAAATCTGTAATTATATGGTTCTGTTAGCCTATAGTAAAATAATCAGAAATTTATCTTAATCTCAAGGAAATTATATGTATTTCTCTTAAGGTTTGGGTACAGTGTAGCATTCTTTCAATAGATATAATTGTAAAATGATAATAACAAAAGTAATAATAATAGCTGATATGAAATGAATTCATACTATGGTCCAGACACCGTTTCTTGCACTTTGCACTAATTAATACATTTAATCTTCAATACAACCTATCAGATACCAGGTATTATTACTGTTATTACTACTACTAGGTAGTCACTATTATTGTCCTCTTTTACCAATGAGATGGCTGAGGCAAAGGGAAGTAATTTGTCCAAGTTCACACAGGTAAGAAGTGGTAAGGCCAGGATTTCAAGACAAATATAGCTACAGGATTTATAACTATAACTACATCTACTGAAGGAAATTTCTGTGCTGGTAAATACTTTGCCAAAATTAGTAATACAAAAGAATGATTAAACACATTTTCTACTCCCAAGGAGTTTATACACATATGAAGCCGATTTCAGTTCGGCATGTTGCTTGAGGAAATAGCAGTAGATGTCTTAGTCAACTCAGGCTGCTATAACAAAATACCATAGACTGGATGGTTTAAACAACTGGCATTTCTTTTTCACAGTTTTGGAGCCTGGGAGTCCAAGAACAAGGTGCCAGCAGATGGCAGATGTGGCTCCAAGTCAGGAAGCATGAGACTTGCAGACTGCTCCCTCCTGCTGGGTCCTCACAAGCCTGTCCTCAGTGCCTGCGCAGGAGGCACAGACTATCACCTTGCTCTCTCTCTTCTTAGAAGAACTAATCTTGTCATAAGCGTCCTGTGCTTGTGACTTCATCTAAACCTAGTTACCTCCCAAAGGCCCCCACATCCAAATACCAGTAACATTGAAGGTGGGGACTTCAGCCTATGAATTTTGAGGGGAACACATTCGGTCCATAACGGGAGGTATGCTGGGGATTTGGGTTCAGAAACCTTTTGTATGGAAGAAATTATGTTTAAACTGAGTCTTGAAGACTGAAGAGAATTTCATAAGGGTGATTATGGTAATGAGAACACTTCAATTTGGTTATACAAAACCAAATGCAATTTTCAGAGTCATCTATTAGGTAGGACCCAAATATCAATTAACATATATCCATTCAAAAATATTATAGGAAATCATTGTAAATTATGGCTCTAAGCCTGAGAAGCTCCATGAAAAATAGTCATGATATGTTTGATAAATAAAAAAAGAATGTAAAATTATATATTAATTGATTATGGAAATAAAAACCAAATCCATGGGAAAATAGATTGGAAAGAATCATAAAGTATAGAGTAAGGGACTTACCTTGCTTTTTTTATTTAAAATGTATAATGTAATAATATTTATAAGGTGAAATATATACACAGTAAAAATATTGATGAGTACAGAGGAGCATTGTTATACTCATCTCTTAAAAATCCCTGTTTCTCATTTATTGCAATAGTATAAAACTTAAAAATATTGAGGATATTAAAATCTATTACAAAACAAAAATTCTACAGATGGTGTGGCTTGAAGAAGAAATCATAATAGAAAGTTATGGACTCCATAGTCTAAAACATAATGTGATACATGATAAGTGAAGCAGTACAAAATAATTCAAATGAACACAGGGTACCTGTAAAACAAATAAAACTCATTGAAGCGGTGATTTTATACCCATAACTTAAATCACACTTATGCAATAGTTCCATAAGGAGCAGTGAGATACATGTAAAAATAATCAATTGGAACTTCAGAGATTATAGAAACTAGCATGAACTGGGTAGTATGCGATTGTCTTCCTGCAGGGGTCAAGATGAACTAAGGTTAATGCTATTCTATCAGTGACACATTTCATAGGCTTTAAATATATTCTAGAATCTATGACATATATATGTATATATAATCTATATATTTAATATACAATATATTTACACATTTATTTAATTATATATTTAATTTAAAAAGCAATAGATAATATAACCCAATTTAATATTTAAATATTAAAGCCTTTAATATTTAAATATTAAATCATTAAATATTAATAAATATAAATATTTATTAGATATAAATAATAAAATAAAATATTATATCAAGAATATATAACAGATGTCTGGAGCTTGCTCCTTGAAACATTTCTCAGCAATATCTGGACTATATACTTAATAGAAGTCAGTACTCCATGGGAAAGTAGTCCTTTCTTAGCCTTAGAACAACTTGGGCATAAAAGTTTACAAACCAATTCACTCTATTTAACTAGGACTTTGGGAAGCTTAAAATGTATGTGGGACTACAGATATAGGACTTATTTATGTGTTTACTATGAAATGATATTAAGTCAGATCTGGGAATTTTGAGACCAATATGTAAAATAGGGTATATTCCAGGAGATGGGGTGGCAGAAAAAGTCATGGAAGGGGGCACATCACAAAAGAGCACAAAGTAAGTTTTGGTCCTGATGAATATGTTCACTATACTGATTGTGGTGATGCTTTCATGGGTATGATCACATGTGGAAAATCATTCAATTGTACACTTTGCATATTTCCAGTTTACTGCATATCAACTATATCCCAAAAAGTAAAAAAAAAAAAAAACTATAGGGATTAGACATTCATTGGGTGATAAAACTAAGGAAATTAAAGTGATTTCCACAGAAGTCAGGATGCTGGTTACCCTTAGCAGGAGAGAGGAGGTTATGAGTAAGAGAGGCACATTGAGGGCTTCTGAGATTATGGATAAAGTTCTATCTACTGACAAGGTAGTAGCTACTTGGTGTTTTCCTTATTTCAGTTCATTAAGATGTACACTTTTAATGCAGCTTTTGGTATTATTTTGAAAGAAATTTAAACATACAAGGGTGCCTGGGTGGCTCAGTTTGTTGAGTGACTGCCTTCAGCTCAGGTCATGATCCTGGAGTCCTGGGATTGAGTCCCACATCGGGCTCCCTGCTCAGCAGTGAGTCTGCTTCTTCCTCTTACCATCCCCCCTCTCATTCTCTCTCTCTCTCTCAAATAAATAAAATCTTTTAAAAAAAGAAACTTAAACAAAATATAAGAATTATATATAATTCAGACATTCAATAAAATCAAGGGTGTATTTTGGAAGTTTTGACAGGAATTCAATGTAGGCTTTATTTTTCAATTATTTTAGAAACACACCTTGTCCCCACATTTTTCTTATCACAACATTTATACTATTTTTTTCCTCTATGCTTTATTATGTTTGCCATTATTGTAAGGGGTTCCAGTATTGTGAGATAAAGTTTGCCTGGTCTAGAGACAAACTTTGTTAAGCTGTCTTATTTGCTTTTCTTCTATCCTGACCTTCAATTTCCTCATAATAATGTCTGTTCTATACTTAACATTTTCTATTAAGTTAAATTTTTTAATGCATCACCAAAAGAGTCTGAGTCAAAACAGAATGGTTTTTTGGGGTGACTATTGCTCCTAAGTCTTGTTTTTAATTTTTTTTACTTTTCATTGTTTAAATGAAATGAAAAATCTCAAAAAGATCAGTTTTTATGAACAGTAATTATAAAATATACCTTCTTTCTTTGTAATTTTCAAACTTCCTATAAATTTCCTATGACATTGATAATATTTATAGATGTTAATAAGGAAGAACACGGACTATTGTTCAGTTACTAATTGATTGCCAATTATTAACTAAAAGTTGGATCTGTGCTATGATGACAACTCTATAAAATAATGCATGGGTATAGACAAGATGGAGAAAAGGGTATTTTGAGTATTACTGTTTTTGCCCAGAATGGGCAATTAGTGCCCAACACTGAGAAACAAGTGGAGAAAGACGCTCCACAACCTACGATTGGATCCTGGTGTTCCCCTCAGAAGAATATTAATAAGTTGCCCAACATATTATTTAACCCAACAATCAGGCCAGCCAATCCTTGCATAGTTTCTCCAAAAATAATGGAAAGCAGAAGAGAGGAATTGATGGAGTTATAGGGAATATGATCGTAAGAGAATCCCTGCTACCACCACCGCACCACCACCAGGTCAGGTGAGAGTAATCTCTGAGAGGCTAATCTGTAAAGATTGGAGTTGTCTGCGAAATGAGAAGACAGACTGTCCACACCTGCCACTGACCAGAGATTTATAGGACCATCATGGAGTTGTTCTTGGTGGAGTCATGGTGGCAAAGCAGGAGACGGTGATAGTGCTGTTAGAAGAACTTGACAGTTGCTTCCAGAAATTTAAGGCCATATATGAAGATAGAGTGTGTAACCTATTACTCAGCTGAACATTTCTAAAGATGGGAGGTTTACGGGGATAGACCTCTGCCTTGGGCCAATACGGAAGGGACTATAGTATAGTGGGCGCAGGGAAAAGAGTTCTCCATGTTCCTAGAAGGGATAGAAGAGGAATTTAGTGGTCCCCACGGTTCCATGTAAAGGAGAGGAGCACAGAGTCTGGGGAGATGAAAACTATGTGGAAGACACTCTCAGATGTCCAGCAACATAAGCCTCCCTTTAGCCCACAGTATGGAGTTGAGGCTGGGATATAGTACAGATAAGGACTCAATTTTCTAATCCCCATTGTAAGTAGTCAGGTAACTAAGGTCTTGTTGATAAAATGTAAGCCAAAGTGATACATACTTGTGCCTCACTTTCCTTAGAGGAAATTTCTGAGACTAGTCCTTGACTTGGTAAGATAGCAGTGACCGTGAACAATGAGCCTTAAGTCATATATTGATGGCACATCAACCTATGTGTCTAAATGACTGTATGGAGCTGACTCTAACATCCACACTGAACCATACTGGACCACTGTGCAAGAGGGAGATAAACTTATGTATTTCTTTTGTTAGAACTATTGAAGTTTGAAGTTTTTTCATTAGAACACCTTTTAGTATGCATCCTTTCTAATCAGACAGCATAAACTGTGGGCCAAAAATCTGACAGGATAATTGGACTACCAGCAGGACACAAAAAGACATAACTGGCTGTTCAAAGTGATACATACTTTGGTGCTTCTAGCAGAGTGAGTCCACTTACAAAATCAGACAACCAAGGTACACATATTCTTTTGAATATTCAAATATTCTCTTGCCTCCAGTTCATAAGATTATTATAAACTATCTGAGATTCTTGAGAGTATGTGTATCCTAAATGCTGACTTGGTTCGCTCCACAGGGTTATGGAGAATTCCAGGAGCAGGGTAGAAAGGAGAAGGAAAATCTCCAGGGAGGATGCCAATCATTAAACTGAGATTTTGTGTTTCCAGAGCCAAGACATAGCTATGGGGGAATACAACCAAGGAACATTAAAGAAACATCAGGCTGACTAATAATAAGAATTTCCATCCAAATCCATCTACCAAATCAAGTGAATCTGCAATAAATATAAACCCACATGCAGTAGTCTATCTCCAGGGAAATCTAGCATTTTCCCACCAGACAGAATTACTCTGCATAGCAGTCTTTTTACAGGGAGGATGACAGCTTGTCTGTCTTTGCCTGCTGGGATCACATCAGAATGTCAGCTATGCTACCAGTCAAGTCCCTGTTTCAGACTAACTGAGGTGACAATTTGCCAAAAGGAAACATTCTCTCAGCCATACCATCCAAGGGCAGGACAATAAGAATAAGTTCAGCTGATACAAATGATATGGGAAATTTCTCAATCCATGTATAGGAAACTTTTAAAATTCGAAGTTCCAAAGAAGCACACAGTGTCAAGAGGGTCATTAGTAACAAGATATTATCCTGAGTAGAATTAGTGATTTCTTTAACAACAATTTGCTTTTTTTTAAATTGAAGTATAATTGATATACATTATCCTACTAATTTCAGGTGTACATCATATTGATTCAATATTTTTATGCATTAATGAAATAATCCCCATGATGTCTAGTTACCATCTGTCACTATACAAAGTTATTACAGTATTATTGACTATGTTCCTCATACTGTAAACTACACCCCCTATTACCTATTTATTCTATAACTGGAAGTTTGTACCTCTTCAACCCCTTTGCCTATTTTGCCTGACCCCCCTCTTTCCCACTCTGGTAACCAACAATCTGTTTCCTATATCTATGAGTCTGTTTCTGTTTTGTTCATTTGTTCATCTGTTTTGTTTTTTAGATTCCACATATAAGTGAAATCATTTGGTATTTGTCTTTCTCTGTCTGACTTATTTCACTTAGCATAATAGCTCTAGGTCCATCCATGTTGTTGCAAATGGCCAGATTTCATTCTTTTTATGGCCAAGTAATATTTCAGTGTCTGTTAGTGTGTGTTTGAGAGAGAGAGAGAAAGAGAAAGAGGGAGAGAGAGTGACATCTTTATCCATTTATCTATTAATGGCTAGTGGGTTGCTTCCATATCTTGACTATTGCAAATAAGCCTGCAATGAACATGGAAGTGCATGTATCTCTTTGAACCAGTGTTTTTGTTTGAGTAAATATCCAAAAGTGGAATTGCAGATCAAATTTTTGAGGAACCTCCATACTGTTTTCCACAGTGGCTGCATTCCTACCAAGTTTACATTCCCACCAAGGGTACGAGGGCCTCTTTTCCTCCACATCCTCCCCAACACTTATTTTTTCACCCTGATGATTAGTGATGTTGAGGATCTTGTCATGTGCCTGGTGGCCACCTGTATGCCTTCTTTGAAAAAAAAAAAGTCTCCTCAATCCTCTGCTTATTTTTTAATTAGTTTTTTATATTGTTATGTAAGGTATTTGTATTTTTGGATATTTAACCCCCATTAAATGCATGATTTGCAAATATTTTCTCCCACTCAGTAGGTTGCCTTTTCATTTTGTTGATGGTTTCTTGTGCTGTGTAAAGCCTTTTTAATTTGATGTAATCTCATTTTAGTTTTTGTTGCCTTTGCAGGAATAATTTATTATTTTATCACTTAGAGTGAGCCAGAAATTGAGCTGTAACTAACTTCCTAAAGGCTTGTAGATTTGAATTGTTTTGTACCTTCACCCAAGGATCTCTTTTTGTCTAATATAATAATAATAATTATTATTATTATTATTTCAATGTTTGGGGATTAGTTGTTACTGACATGAAGATGGATGGGTCAACTGGTTCTTTACATTCATCAAATTACATTGTGATTTAAGGACTCAGTTAGGAAGAAACCAATTTACATTAATGTATTTCCTATGACAGCAGTAAAGGTATCATATTATAATGCTTTGTAGATTCTTAGTTAATTTACCATGGAGAAGTATATATCCAACAAGAACTTGAACTAGCATTACTATTCAGTTTGGGGTTTTGTTTGTTTGTTTTGTTTTTCATAATTCTGGATCAGATGTTTTCCTTATGAAAGAGCAAATATCACTTTCCTTCAAATAACAGAAAATCATGCATCATATATATTTTTCCCTAAGTAATACTATAAAGCAAAACCATTTGTACTAACATTTTGGATCTGTTGGGTACTGAGAACCTGTCAATTCACTAGATTAAGTGAAGATGTGGGCAAAAAGCTAGACCTCGAGCTTAAGCATAGCTCACTAGAGATTATATATAAGGAAGACTACAATTTAGTCTGGAGAAATTTATCAGTATATGTCAATATGCTATAATACAAAGTTTTTAGCTAATGGAAGAAGTAATATTCAAAATGTAATTATGTATTTTTTAAGTTTTCAGCAGTATCATTAAACAAAGTAAGAAAAAAAAATCAAAATTTCCAAAGCTGAAAAAAGTTAAGGGATGATTTGACAATTTATAAGGCTATATTATTTTATTTGTATTAATAGTATCCTTGGTTGTATATCTCCTCCTTACCTGTCACTTGACAATGTTAAAGCATTCAGGGTGAGTAAGTTGTGAGGACTAAAAAAGTGGGGAGGAAGAAAAATGTGTAGGCAACAACATAGCGACAAGAACAAAAAGAACTTTAGAAGTGCCTAAATTCTGTCCTCATTTAAGATTTTGCAAACGTAAATATGATTAAATATGACTAAGCATTTCTGTACCTAATGTCTCAACTTTACAAAGCTTCTAGAAAAACATTAGTATATACCATTAATTTACATACTTTTAAATGAAGTAAATTTTGTTCATTTTTGAAAAAAAAAAACAAGAGAAACAAAAATAAGCAATATATATGAACTGTACAGCATCTCACATCCCATCATCTGCTTTGATTATTAAGACCTATGCTTGAACTGTCCATTAAAAGGAAACCCTTTTCCCCTCTCCTGGTTCCCTAGAGGAGTGATTTACCCAGCACATACTTCTGTCTTCTTTCTAGACCTTTCTCTATTCTATTTCTGGACAGAATGATTGGTAAATATGGAAAGAATATGCTGGTATGTTTGGCTCAGATACTCCCACCTCCATCTATTGCTGCCTCTCTTGGGAGGGGGTAGGGGTGCTGGCCTGCTCCAGTGGGTAAATCTGCTTAATTACAAGGTTCGGTTAACAGATCTAAAGGCTGACACTAAGCCACACTTTCTGACTAAATCATTACCAATACTGAAAAAGCTTCCATTTACTTCTCCTAATTTTGTTTTTCAACTTGTTCAGAGCCCTGGAAGATGACAGGGATGCCATTTATTTGGCCTTCTAAGAGATCTGCACTCTTAGCTACTCTCAATAACAGTAGGGACAAGTTTATAAGTAACATAAAAACATATAAGCTGGTCATTACAGGCCAGGGTTTTATAATTAGCCCCACTCTGTAATCCTAGTTAAATCACAGATCCTGTATAGGCTTCTACTTTTCTTTTTCTTTTCTTTTTTTTTTTAAAGATTTTATTTATTTATTTGAGAGAGAGAGAATGAAAGACAGAGAGCATGAGAGGGAGGAGGGTCAGAGGGAGAAGCAGACTCCCTGCCGAGCAGGGAGCCCGACGCGGGACTCGATCCAGGGACTCCAGGATCATGACCTGAGCCGAAGGCAGTCGCTTAACCAACTGAGCCACCCAGGCGCCCTAGGCTTCTACTTTTCATCCAGGAATTAACAAACTTTTTCCACAAAGAGTCAAAGAGAACACTTTAGTACATTTTAGGCTTTTGGGGCTATAGGGTCTTTGTCACAACTACTCACCTCTGTCTTTTTAGTGAGAAAGCAGTCACAGAAAATACTTAAACAAATGGATGTGGCTTTGTTCCAACAAAACAGAAATATGTGGCCTGCAGATTTGGCCTATGGCCAAATTCACATTCCTAAATAAAACTGTTACTCTATCTCTGAATTTTTAGTTTTCCTTTTTTCGTTATATTATTTTTATTGAAGTAGGTAAGGTCCAAGAAATTATATTGTGTAACATGTAGGGTCCTAGCTCCTTAAGAGAAATTACATAACTTGGTTATGAGTGCAAAGTTCTCCTATAAATATTTCTGGATCTAGCTGAGAGATCCAAACCCATAAACTAGTTTTTTGTCTGCTCCATCTATATTGGGCAATATTGGGCCCTAGGATGACTGACATTTCCAGGACAGGTTTATGATAATTTCAGGAATCTCCCTCTTAGCTGGCACTTACTCTAAGAAGATTGGATCTGATAATGCTGATGGAATGAGCCAACCCTCCACTTCTCTGCTTCCCTAGGTAAGGCTACTTTTTCTTGCCCAGAGAACACTTCCACTCTAAGCCCCTTTTTGGCCCCTGTAGAATATGCCTTTAGTTCTCCTTGATTTAAAGCAGAAGCTGAGCAGAGGCTGGGACTATCAAAAAAAGGGAGGACCTCAGCAGGGTGGTTGATCAGTGGATGGGTTGAACACATTGAGTTATTCCTAAATTTGCACATGGTTTTCCCTATGATTAGGCCATCTGCGTTTGCTGAATGATACCCATTAGTTTCCTACCCCCCCCAACAGAAACTTGGAGATAGGGGTTCCCTCTCTTTTCATGATTACACTTCAAAGGGATGGCTACCAGGTCCATGAGAAAGACATTTCTGGGTTGTAAAACTGGCAAGAGTTTAGGAGATTATATACATTTCAAAGGGGTAGAAAAGAATTTTCACTTACAAGTTTTTTTAAAGTAAAAGCTCTAAGAAAGGGGACCTAAGGGCCTAGAGTTAGGAAGATGCCTATCTAAAGTTTAGTTAGGCTAAAGAGAATGTTAATCCTGTCATGGCCAGAGCCAATCAATACTGCCTGTATATTTAAATTTCCATTACCTTGGAAGGAAGGGGGGATTATTGAAGAGTTTTACTACATATATATCTTCCTATAGGTGAAATTTTATGTTTGTTTCTTATTTGTATAAACAAACAAATAGCTAAACAAATGTATTTTGTATTTATTTCTAACAATAATCCAACAAATTGGTATTACCATCTCCATTTTCCAAAGGAAGAAACTGAGAAAGATAAAGGAATATCCCAAGGCTAAAGAGATAATAACTGGAAGAATCAAAATTTTAACTCAGATCTAATTCCATATCTTCTTTCTAGACCAGGACGTTTCTCAAAGAAAAAAAAAAGTGCCCTTTTAGAAACAAAGAAAAATAATACTCACAGTATTGTAAAATCAATATTTTTTCCAGCACTTCAGGAGAGAATTTAGAGCTGTTATGGAAATCATAGCTCTGTTTTAGAGCTGGGTTTTTCAACCAAAGCACTATTGACATTTTGGGTCATATCATTTTTTTGTTGTAGGAAACTATTCTGTCCTGTGCACCTTAGGATGTTTACCAGGATTTCTGACCTCTACCAACGAGATGCCTATAGCACTACCAAGTTGTGACAACCCAAAAAAATATACGTAGACATTATCAAATATCCCTTTGGGGACAAAAGAGCCCCTGTTGAGAATCACTGGTTTAGAGGAATTTTCTTGTACAGTATTTTTGGCAGTGGAACTCACTGAATAAAGAAAATTTTTATAGAACACTGATTTTTAAAAATTGGATAAAAATGAGAGAGGTTCCCCAGGAGATAGAAGTCTACCCACTTCATTTTATCCTCCCCTCTCCACCAAACTCCTGAGATACTTATAGCAGTCCTAAGATTTCAGTGTGACAATGTAGAGACGGCTGCTCAAATAGAACTTACATCATTGTCTTGAGACGTTGCCAAATATGGTTTTCCAATACATTCTATCTACCTTTCATCTCATTAAACATAGATTTGCCAGTCATACTTTTGGCAAGATAGATAAGCAGAGCTATTGTTACTGTTTTTGTTTTTAAAACCTCATTCTGGCCAGGAAAATGACTCCAACTGTTCAGGAAAATGGCTGTTAGATCCACTTGGGTGAATAGAGCAACTCATTTGCCACTGAGATGTCTCCAACAGTGATGCTCCCAGCATGCAATGGACCTGGCTCAGATTTCATTAGGAGTAAGATAGATCCTTGACTCAGCTGGTCCCAAACTTTGTCTGCAGGTTATAAGTATTCTAGTTGCAAACCTACCTTTTCTTTGTGGTTATTGTTCTATAAGGGCTATTTGTTTCATGACAAGTGAAATATTCCATCATTCTCAGTTTAACAAGTAGGAAAATTTCATAGTGTAGGTAGTTCCTATGGAGAGGATGTTTTACACTTCACCAAATCTTCAGGCATATTGGTATAAATCAAATTTCATGCTAGCTGGCTAAAGCCAGAAGGGTCAATAATGTTTGGTATTTAGCTAATTTCATCCAAAGCTTATACACATTACTAAACCCATGTTGAATGTTCCTATTGTAAAAATAGAAATTATTTAAATTTACCTTGTACAGACCAAAAAGTATTTCAAGCTGTATACAGACCAGAGAGTAAATATTGTGAGTTACACAGAACAGAGATTGTGCACTACACAGAATAAAATCAGTCTAGATGATGTAATTTGGGGGTTAATGAAATGTTTATGTTGACCCCCAAAACAGTAGACTGAACTGCCACTTGAAACCTCACCATTAATCATTAAAATCTTCTTTCATGGAAGGGACAATACCTTTAGTCATTAACAATTCAGAGTGAATGAATACATTACTTGTTTTTTTGTTGTTTTATTTATTTTTTTATCCAATACTTGATAAAATGGAATAAAGTTTAAAAAACAGGTTGTTTGTTTTGGCATAAAGGCACATTTACTAAGTCCTTACAAAAGTCCTAAACATTTGTTTGAGATAAAATTTAAAATTCTGGAAACTTCCTTTCTAAATCCATCAAAAATTAAAGACTTTCACCTATTTTCCTTATCTTTTTTTTTTAATTAAAAACTAATGCCAGCACTGGGTATTATATTAGACTGATGCATCACTGGCCTGTACCTCTGAAACCAATAATACATTATATGTTAATTAATTGAATTTAAATAAAAAATTTTTAAAAAAACAACTAACACCAATTCTTAAAACAGACAGGCCAAAATTTGAGTCACTTGAGAATTCTTAAGTATTATGCTATTATCATGTTGTTGTTAACCTAGACAAGACAGACAGAGTGTGGGGAAAAAAAAAACAGTGAAAGAAAGAGAATGATGTTTTTCTGAATTCAGGACTCTAAAGCACAACATATAAATTAGCTTTTGATAAATTTGATAATATTTTTCTGCAGCCACTTTTTTCTGCAAGTTTGTTGGTGAGTTGTTTTATCGTTTCTATTTGTTTAATCTCAGATGTTTCAATGAAACATCTCTGCCCTAACTACAGATTTTATTTACACTAATAAAGCAGGCTCTGGGTGAGACCAAATCAGACACAAGGTCAAGTCAAACTTTTATTTTACCTATTAACTTCAGCATCTTTTAACTGGTAAACAATACTTTGAAGTTCATCACAGTTCTCATATAACAAATCAACACATCAAAGACTTTGTTTAACTCAATAGTGAAGGAATGAACCAATAAATTGTTACAATTGGTTCAAAGAAGAGTTCAAAATATCATACATCTATTGGCAGATAAGGTAGGCTAAAAAGAACTTACAAATACATGGGAATCTGATAGATTACATAGTAGGAGAAGGAGAGGTATTAATTGTAATTCCACCAAACATAATTTATTTGTATGTTTATGGATAAGAATTATTTGCATTCACATCAGTTATTTACAACTTAAAAAGTTGTAAAATAACTCAAATATAATGAAAGACAGAGGAGTTAAGATGGTGGAGTAGTAGGGGGCCCTGAGCTTGCTTTGTCCCTTGAACACAGCTAGATCAACATCAAATCATTTTGAACAACTAGGATAATCAATCTGAATATTAAGAAAATAATCTGCACAATTGGAGGGAGAGAATGTGGCAGATGTGACATTGAGAGACATGAACTGGGGGAGAGAAAAACCTCGTTGCTGTGAAGAGGAGGGGGCCCTTTTCTCAGAGAGAAGTCAGGGGGAGAGGGAGAGACTGGGAGAGAGAGCAGTGGTTTGCACAAGACCAGGGGGATTCCCTGGATTGCACAGGGACAGAACGTTCCCCTTCCAAGAGTACATATGGAAGAGTGTATTTTGACTCTCCAAGGACAAAAGGCCCACCAGGCACCATGGAGCAGCATTTCAACAGTAGAAGACAGAGGAGGGCGTAGAGGGCTGATAAGCTGCTTGCAGCTTTTCACTGTGCTTCATCATAGACTCCAGGCACCTACACAGGCATGCAGCTGCTTTTCTGGGACAGAACAGTGTCAGGTACAGCACTGTGAGGCTCTCTTCTGGGGGAGCGGAGTGGGTCTGCACCTTGCCTGGTCCTTTACGGTTTGGAGTTTTAAACCCGAGCTACCAGCCAGAGATAAACCACAGGAGAACTGTGGTACAGGGCACACCAACAGCCTGGGCATGGACAGGCTGAGGGCAGGGATCTGATAAAAGCCTGGGACACAGGAGGGGAGACTGTTTGATTTTCTGTGAGGGCCTCCTGAACAACGGCAGCCTCAAGTTCCCCTCCCTGGGGACTAGAGGGCACGGGATGCCATCTTCTATCCAACCCCACTGCCCACCCACCAGCATGGTTGAACTTCAGAGAAAAACACAGTGCCTCCAGGGGAGGCTGGAGTCACTTACACCAAACCCCGCTCCCCTATGC
Organism: Neomonachus schauinslandi; assembly: GCF_002201575.2. NCBI lineage: Eukaryota > Metazoa > Chordata > Mammalia > Carnivora > Phocidae > Neomonachus > Neomonachus schauinslandi. The sequence goes on from NC_058412.1 coordinate 67,342,695, forward strand.
CCAGCAGGGGCATATTCACAAGGGCAGGTGTGACTGTGAGCCAGCACAGAGGTCCTCTCCCTCAGAAGACCAATGCAGGCCCCTTGCATGGACCAAGTCTACTGAACACAGAATGCTCCAAAGCATCTGCTTTAGTTCTGCTGGAAATAGGACCAGGCTTTCCTTCTTTTCTTTTTCTTTTTTTCTTTGGAATCGGGCTTAGAGTTTTTTGTTCATTTGTTGGTTTGTTTGTTTCCTTTTCTCATTTTTTTGGATCAGGCTTCTTTTCTTTTTTTTCTTTACTTTTTTCCTTCTTTCTTTCTTTTTCTGTGGAATCAGGCGTATAGTTTTTTTGTTTGTCTGTTTGTTTGCTTTTTTGTTCCTTTTCCTTTTCTCTTTTCAGGCTCGCTCTTTCTTTCTTTACTTCTTTCTTTCTTTCTTTCTTTCTTTCTTTCTTTCAATCAGGCTTATCTTAACAAACAAATCAAAGCACACCTGGTTAAAGGTCCAAACACTCCCCACTGCAAGCAAGAGGAATTCTGTAGGACTGACCTCTGGGAAAGAGCAGCCAAAACGCAACAGCAGAGTGTACACAGCATACACCAGAAACACTTGCTGAAGCACCAGGCCCTGGACTGTGTATGACCCCTTCTTAATACAGTATTAGTCTCAGGAGCAGGAAACATAACAAGCTTTCTTAATGTGAAAAAGACAGAAATCTAGATATAATGACAAGATGGAGGAATTCTCCCCCCCAAAAAAGATCAAGAAGAATTAACAGCCAGGAATTTGCTCAAAACAGATATAAGCAATATATCTGAACAAAATTTTAGAACAACAGCCATAAGAATACTAGCTGGGCTTGAAAAAAGCATAGAAGACACCAGAGAAACCCTTGCTGCAAAGATAAAAGACCTAAAAACTAGTCAGGCCAAAACATAAAATGCTATAACTGATATGCAAAACTGACTGGATATAATCACAATGAGGATGGAAGAAGCAGAGGATCAAATAGGTGCATATAGAAGATAAAATTATGGAAAATAATGAAGCTGAAAAGAAGAGGGAAAGAGAACTATGAGATCATGAATATAGACTTAGGGAACTCAGCAATTCCACAAAGTGCAATAATATCCATATTATAGGGGTCCCAGAAGAAGCAGAGTGGGAAAAAGGGGAGGAGGTTTATTTGAAGAAATTATAACTGAGAACTTCCCTAATCTGGGGAAAGAAAGAGGCATTCAAGTCCAAGAGACACACAGAACTCCTCTCAAAACCAACAAAACAGGTCAACACCAAGACATATCATAGTGAAACTTGCAAAATACAAAGATAAAAAGAGAATTCTGAAAGTAGCTTGGTACAAAATGTCCTTAACCTACAAGGGCAGATACATAAGGTTAACAGCAGATGGGTCCACAGAAACTTGACAGTCCAGAAAGAAGTGGCATGATATATTCAGTGTGCTAAATGGGGAAAATATACAGCCAAAAATACTTTATCCAGCAAGTCTGTCATTCAGAATAGAAGGAGAGATAACAAGTTTCCAAGACAAGCAAAAACTAAAGGAGGTCATGAATACTAAACCAGCTGTGCAAGAAATACTAAAGGGGACCCTTTGAATGGGAAAGAGAGACCAAAAGCAAACAGAGACTAGAAAGGAACAGAGACAATCTACAGGAACAGCGACATTACAGGTAATAGCACTAAATTAATATCTATCAGTAATTACTCTGAATGTAAATGGACTCAGTGCTCCAATTAAAAGACATAAGGCAACAGAATGGATAAAAAAATCAAGACTTATTGATATGGTGCTTATAAGAAACTCATTTTAGACCAAAGACACCTCCAGATTGAAAGTGAGGGGGTGGAGAACCATCTATCATGTTAATGGACATCGAAAGAAAGCTGGAATAGTCATACTTATATCAGACAAACTGCATTTTAAACCAAAGACGGTAATAAGAGATGAAGAAGTGCACTATATCATAATAAAGTGGTCTATCCAACAACAAGATCTAAGAATTGTAAATATTTATGCCCCCAACTTAGGAACACCCAAATATATAAATGAATTAATAACAAATAAAAAGAAACTCATTGATGATAATACAATAATGGTAGGGGACTTTAACACCCCGCTTACAGCAATGGACAGATCATCTAAGATCAACAAGGAAACAATGGCTTTAAATGACACACTGGACCAGATGGACTTAATAGATTTATTCAGAGCATTTCATCCTAAAACCAAAGAATACACATTCTTTTCAACTGCACATGGAACATTCTCCAGAACAGATCGCATACTGGGTCAAAAATCAGGCCTCAACTATTACAAAAAGACTGAGATCATACCATGCATATTTTCAGACCACAATACTATGAAACTTGAAGTCAACCACATGAAAAAATTCAGAGAGACCACAAATACATGGAGGTTAAAGAACATCCTACTAAAGAATGAATGGGTTAACCAGGAAATTAAAGAAATAAAAAAAAATACATGGAAGCAAATGAAAATGAAAACGCAACAGTCCAAAACCTTTGGGACGTAGCAAAGATGGTCAAAAGAGGGAAGTATATAGCAGTACAGGGCCTTCCTCAAGAAGCAAGAAAAGTCTCAAATACACAACCTGAACTTACACCTACAGGAGCTGGAAAAAGAATAGCAAATAAAGCTCAAATCCAGCAGGAGAAGAGAAATAATAAAGATTAGAGCAGAAATCAATGATACAGAAATAAAAAAAAAAAAACCAGTAGAACAGATCAATGAAACCAGGAGATGGTTCTTTGAAAAAATTATTAAGATCGATAAACCCCTAGCCAGATTTATCAAAAAGAAAAGAGAAAGGACACAAATAAATAAAATCATGAATGAAAGAGGAGAGATCACAACCAACACCGCAGAAATACGAACAATTATAAAAGAATATTATGAACAATTATATGCCAACAAACTGGGCAATCTGGAAGAAAAAGGATAAATTCCTAGAAACATATAAAGTACCAAAATTGAAACAGGAAGAAATAGAAAATTTGAACAGGTTGATAACCAGCAAAGAAATTCAATCAGTAATCAAAAATCTTCTAACAAACAAGAGTCCAGGGCCGGATGGTTTCCCAGAAGAATTCTACCAAACATTTAAAGAATTAATATCTATCCTTCTGAAGCTGTTCCAAAAAGTGGAAATGGAAGGAAAACTTCCAAACTCAGTCTACAAGGCCAGCATTACCTGATTCCAAAACCAGACAAAGACCCCTTTAACTAAAAAGGAGAATTACAGGCCAATATTCCTGATGAACATGGATACATAAATTCTCAACAACCTATTAATTAATTGAATCCATCAGTATATTAAAAGGATTATTCACCATGATCAAGTGGGATTTATTCCTGGGTTGCAGGGGTGGTTCAATGTCCCCAGTGAGTCAATGTGATACATCACATTAATAAAAGAAAGGACAAGAACCATATGATTCTCTCAATAGATGCAGAAGAAGCATTTGACAAAATACAGCATCCTTTCTCCATAAAAACCCTCAAGGAAGTAGGGATAGAAGGAACATACCTCAACATCATAAAGGCCATATGTGAAAGACCCACAGCTAATATCATCCTCAATGGGGAAAAATTGAGAGCTTTTCCCCTAAGGTCAGGAACACAACAGGGATGACCACTCTCACCACTGTTGTTCAACATAGTACTGGAAGTCCTAGCCTGAGCAATCAGACAAAAAGAAAAAGAAATAAAATGTATCCAAACTGTCAAGGAAGATGTCAAAATTTCACTCTTTGCAGACAACATAATACTCCATGTAGAAAACCTGACAGACTCCATCAAAAAATTGCTAGAACTAATATATGAATTCAGCAAAGTCACAGGATATAAAATCAAAGTACAGAAAGCTGTTGCATTTCTATACACCAATAATAAAGCAGCAGAAAGAGAAATCAAGGAATTGATCCCATTTACAATTGCACTAAAAACCATAAGATACCTAGGAATAAACCTAACCAAAGAGGTAAAAGATCTGTATGCTGAAAACTATAGAACACTTATGAAAGAAATTGAAGAAGACCCCCCAAAATGGGAAAACATTCCATTCTCATGGATTGGAAGAACAAATCTTGTTAAAATATCTATATTACCCAAAGCAATCTACATATTCAATACAATCCCTATTAAAATAACACCAGCATTTTTCACAGAACTAGAACAAACAATTCTAAAATTTGTATGGAACCAGAAAAGACCCCGCCCAAATAGCCAAAGGAATGCTGAAAAAGAAAAGCAAAGTGGGAGACATTACAATCCCAGACTTCAAGATGTATTACAAAGCTGCGATCTTCAAGACAGCATGGTACTGGCACAAAAACAGACACACAAATTGATAGAACAGAATAGAGAACCCAGAAATGGACCCACAACTATATGGTCAACTAATCTTCGACAAAGCAGGGAAGAATATCCAATGGGAAAAAATACTCTCTTTAACAAAAGGTTTTGGGAAAACTGGACAGCCACATGCAGAAGAATGAAACTGGACCACTTTCTTACACCATGCAAAAAAATAAATTCAAAATGGATGAATGACCTAAATGTGAGACAGGAAACCAGCAAAATCCTGGAGGAGAACACAGGCAGCAACCTCTTCGACCTCGGCCGTAGCAACTTCTTACTAGACACATTTCCAGAGGCAAGGGAAACAAAAGCAAAAATAAACTCTTGGGACCTCATCAAGATAAAAAGCTTCTAACTGAACATAAAAAAAAATAAAGATATAAAAACTTCTGCATAGCGAAGGAAACAATCAACAAAACTAAAAGGCAAGCTATGGAATGGGAGATATATTTGCAAATGACATTTCAGATAAAGGGCTAGTATCCAGAATCTATAAAGAACTCATCAAAATCAACACCCCAAAAATAAATAATCCAGTTAAGAAATGGGCAGAAGACATGAACAGATATTTCTCCAAAGATATACTGGCTAAGAGACACATGAAAAAAAATGCTCAACATCTCTCATCATCAGGGAAATACAAATCAAAATCACAATGAGGGGTGCCTGGGTGGCTGAGTTGGTTAAGCATCGACTCTTGATTTCAGCTCAGGTCATGATCTCAGGGCCGAGAGATCGAGCCCCGCGTCGGTCTCTGTGCTCAGCATGGAGCCTGCTTAAGATTCTCTCTCTCCCTCTCCCTCTGTCCCTCCCCACCCCCCCTCCCCCCCTCTCTAAAAAACAAACAAAAACCTCAATGAAATACCACCTCACACCTGTCAGAATGGCTAAAATTAACAACTCAGGAAACAACAGATGTTGGTGAGGATGTGGAGAACGGGGAACCCTTTTGCACTGTTGGTGGGAATGCAAACTGGTACAGCCACTCTGGAAAACAGTATGGAGGTTCCTCAAAAAGTTAAAACTAGAACTACCCTATGACCCCGCAATTGCACACCCTAATGTTTATAGCAGCACTATCAACAATAGCCAAATTATGGAAAGAGCCCAAATGTCCATTGACTGATGAATGACTGAAGAAGATGTAGTATATATACAGTGGAATATTATTCAGACTTCAAAAAGAATGAAGTCTTGCCATTTGCAACAATGTGGATGGAACTAGAGTGTATTATGCTAAGCAAAATAAGTCAGAGAAAGAGAAATATCATATGATTTCACTCATGTGGAATTTAAAAAACAAAACAGATGA